>NC_073237.2:48552500-48667500 GCF_029281585.2 Gorilla gorilla gorilla | reverse complement strand
GTTACTGTTTATAAAATTGCTCTTGTTTAACAACAGAAAAGCACAGCATCGTTGCAGAAACAAATACTTGGATTTACACAAAGACTGCATGCTGCAGAAGTGGAGCGCCGCTCACTACGCTTAGAGGTCACAGAATTCAAACGAAGTGTGAATGAAATGAAAAAGGAGCTTGACAAAGCCCAGGGTCTGCAAATGCAATTAAATGAATTTAAGCAGTCTGTAAGTATATATCATTTAGGAAACTGTTGCTTTGGTGATATATATTTCTTTATCTCTATATCCTTTTTTCCTTAACTTTTGTTATGTTTGGTTTTTCAAATAATTCAAAACCCTATTAATAACATCTCTTTTTCTTCAGAAAACTTCCTGTCTAAAATGCCTCTAATTGCTGATGTTGGTGGCTGGTGGGGGAGTGGGGAGAGAGATTTCCTCTCTTCTTTTTTTTGAGATGGAGTGCCACTCTGTTGCCCAGGCTGGAGTGCAGTGGCACTATCTCAGCTCACTGCAACCTCTGCCTCCCGGGTTCAAGTGATTCTCCTGCCTCAGCCTCCCAAGCAGCTGGGATTACAGGTGGCTGCCACCACACCTGGCTAATTTTTGTATTTTTAGTAGAGATGGAATTTCTCCATGTTGGCTGGGGTGTTCTCGAACTCCTGACCTCAGCTGATCTGTCCACCTCAGCCTCCCAAAGTGCTGGGATTACAGGCGTGAGCCACTGCACCTGGCCTCTTCCCTTCTTATATTGAATATTTTGAGTAAATTAGATTATTTAGTATGAAATCAAATTGCTTTTCCAAAGAAATGTTCAATTTATCTAACGTCCATCAATGACTTATATGTATTATTTTAAAAAGCAGAAAATAGCTGAAAAAGCAAGGCCGTATGCCAAATACCATTAGATCAAGAACAAAATGTCTAACTGTGTGAAGCACAATATAATGCGGACATCCACATATTCTGTTTGCAGTTGGGATAGTTATTAACATTGCTGTTTTTAATGTGGATATGGGAACATAGAGTTAAAAGATTACCCTGAAACTTCAAGACTGTACAACTTAAAACAGCTACTATAACTTCAGTTTAAATGTGCTTTTATCTTTTGATTAATTTGGAATTTACAGTTTTAACATTTGCAGTAACAGAGGCAGCAGCAGGTGTAGTAGTTTAGTTATTAATCCTATGATAATGTAATCGTGCTAGTGTTAATTATTATTTCAAGTAGATACACCTTCAAAGGGCAAAGAGTTCCTATGAATTAGGCAGGTCAAGTAATCATGAATTACTCTTAAGCCATAGGTTTCTTTTGGTGAATGTCTAAAGACACCATAATTTTTCCTTCTCTTAGTTTTTTTGCTCAGAGAAGGAAAATTTAAGAGTTGAGCTGCTTCAACTTTTTTTTTCTAATTATAAAAGTTATACATGACAACCATAAGTAAAAATACGAGAAAGTATTAAGAAGAAAGTTTAGACTGGGTATGGTGGCTCATGCCTATAATCCCAGTGCTTTGGGAAGCCAAGGTAGGAAGGTTACTAGAGGCCAGGAATTGAAGACCAACCTGGGCAACATAGTGAGACCCAACCTCTAAAAAAAAAAAATTATATTTATTTTAAAAACGAGGAAAGTTAAAATCATTTTAATCTTACGACCCAAAACCAATCACTGTTGAAATGTGGATGCATTTTGTTCTTCACATTTCTTGTGTATATATGTGCCTGTGCATGCCTTTATGCACAGTTGTAGTTTGGAATAATTTTGTATGTACAGTTTGCAGCCTGACTTATATAAATATATGTATACATGTATGCACTTAAAGTACTGTAATCATTTTCCTCTGTCATTTAATTATTAATTTCATTTTAGTTAAATGAATACTAATGTGTCATATGAATGTATCAAAATTTGAGTATTTCCCTTTTCTATGTGATTTTTTTCCATTTTTTGCCATTTTACTTAAATACTAAAGAGATGTTTATACTTTTAAAAACGAATTCTTTTGAAGCGTGTCTCTCCTTCTGTTTGATTTGCTTCTGTATCATAGAAATAGTTGAATTTGGGATATTGAGATAGTCTACCAAAATGGACACAGACAGTCATTTATGCAATTTGAGATTGAGAGTATAGTCAACTGTATTTAGATTTAGATAATAATGGCTTTTGTAAAAACTGGAAAATTCCTTACATATGTTGCTCCCTGGAATATATATGAAGAATTCTAAATATTCTACACAATTTGATTTCCTAGTCCATAGTTAAGTATTAAGGAAACAAGTTTGCATCTTTGATTAGTTTAGAAGTAGTCAGGACTTAATTTCTAGAATCTAGAGAGAAGATTAGAGTTTGAGGGAAGGTTAGTGGAAGGTGACAGAATCCTCTTGTAAGAGCTTTGAATAACTGGCTTTCAGTAATTAAGAGTATGTTTGAGGAAGTGCTTAGTGTGAATTGCTTCCTCTGAAGTGTAGGAATAAAAATAGCATAGTAATTGAGGGAAGAGGTACTTAATTTTTACTTTATTTTACCTTATGTTTTGAGATGGAGTCTCGCTCTGTCACCCAGGCCGGAGTGCAGTGGTACGATCTCAGCTCACTGCAGCCTCCACCTCCCAGGTTCAAGGAATTCTCCTGCCTCAGCAGGAGTTGGTGTTACAGGCGCCCACCACCACGCTCAGCTAATTTTTTGTATTTTTAGTAGAGACAGGGTTTCACCATGTTGGCCAGGCTGATCTCAAACTCCTGACCTCAGGTTATCTGCCTACCTCAGCCTGCCAAAATGCTGGGATTACAGATGTGAGCCACCACACCTGGCCAGTACTTAATTTTTAGATATTGTCCTATAATTATAAGTTATGAAGTACGTGACAATTTCTAACATTTAGTGATCGTGTTGACCAGGTATCAGACACTGACCCTAAGCACGTTACATGCGTTGACTCATTTGGTCCTTATAATTATCTCACATACTATTATTATTTCTAATTTGCAGATGGGGCTTTTGGAGCAGATAGAAACTAAGTAACTTGCCTGGAGTCATATAGTTATTAATGGAAATGACAGACTTTGAACTTGGTTCCTGTGGCTCTAAAACTCATGCTTTTATCCACTTCATTACAGTGGTTAGTGTTGATACCTAGGTGTGCTAATAAAGAGTTGTTATATTAAAAACATAATAGATGAAGAAAAGATGCTAGTTTCCTCTAAGAAAATTGGAGAGAGTGCCTGCAACCATTTGTCTCTCACTCATTTCAGAAAAAGTGTATTGGAGAGAATAAAACAGCTTCTTTATAGTTGGTCTAAAGTTATGAAGGGAAACATCCTGCTCACCAAAAGCTATTTAGTACTTTAATGGTTTTGGAATACTGTGTCCATCTACTGACAGTCGTTCTTTAACAGCTAACTTCCCCAGTCTCATGATCTTTGTTTATTAGCTCCTTACACTTGCTTTCACACACCATCTCTTTCTTATTCTGCGTTGCTATACTTGCTTGATTTTATTTACTTTACAGAGGAATAAACAGAATTGAGCCAGTCTCTGGGACGGATGGATGGACAAGAGAGGCTAAAATTACCTGAGTTTTTAGGTAAAGGGGAAATTTTGGAGGATTGTGAAGGGAACACACGTTCTGTTAAAACAAGGAAGTCCTGCAAAATGGTGGGGATGTTGATGGAAAGATCTTTATTCACTTGATGGTCAAGTGGGTTGAAAAGGACAGAATGGTCTCATGGCAAGGAGTGGTAATTTAAAACAACACATTAAAGATAGAAGAGGTACAAAAATATATGTTCACAAGACCCAGCGCATAGAGGGATGTTAATAAATAGAAATAGAACTGGAGTGCTGAGAGGAGACTGTTAGATTTGATGTTTTGAAAGCTGAGGGTTTGGTTGTAATAGCACAATGTGCAGAGTTCGGCAGCTGTTAAACAGCGAGTAAAAAGTTGAGTGTTCTGTATAATCCCAGCACTATACAAGTATCAGTGACATATTAGATATACCTTTTACTAGGTGACTCTCTGAAAATGAGGCAACTTTCCTGTGTGCCTTGTGATCATTCTCATTAATTTATATTAACTTAGGTAAATCATTAGACATCTGTTTTTATGCTACACTATTGGCTTTTAAAATTTCTTCATTGTTGAGAAATGCACTCTTAAATTTTTGAGGAATGCACCCTTAAAAAGAGAAATGAGTTTTAAAAGACAGTTGTTTCATAGAAGTGGCAGGCAGGGTACCTGGTGCCAAAATAAAACTGAGTGCTTATGTATTATGATATAGAAGGACCTATGTAATTGATTTATCCTAAAACTTAGTTTCAGCAGAAGTCTTTCTCTTTATATGAATTGCATGCTTGCTGTTGTTGGCCCACGAGGAAACTGTGACTATGCACATTTCTATTTTTGTCTTATTTGTCAGAAAAATAAAAGACAAAGTCTGTATTCAGTTACAATAGTTACTAGATGCTTAGAATCAAAAGGATTTTTTTTCCTGCCTTTTCCTCCCAGATTTGTTAAAATTTCAAATCAACCTGCTTTATATTTGTGGCGAATGGTATTAATCCACCTCACATCCTTTTTTACAATGGGAAAGTTAGAATTTTTAAATAGATACATCTATAACTTGTGTATTTAAGTGGCCTGAATCGTTCCTTTGAGTTTTCCATATATATTTCTCAGGTTATCTACCTTTTGTGAAACTTTCCTCTTTTTTACACTTCACGATGTCTCTGTTGTTTGTTGTATCTAGATTTCATTTGTTTAAATGTTTTGAACAGGAGATAATACAAGCTTGTCTTGCCTTGGATTCTCCATCCCTGTCTAGAACTGTCATTAGTTATTCCAGAGCAGAGTACTGTGCCCTCCAAAGCAGTCATGATATTGTAAAAACCATGTTGTGTATTATGGTGTAGATTTTGTTGGCAGATATGTATATATGAATATTATTTCATTCAACAAAGATTGAACACTCACTGAGTGCCAGGCACTCTTCTCTATGTTGGATGAAAAGCTAAATGAAGTCCCTGCTTTGGGGATGCTACACCTTTATATGTGTGGTTGGTGGCAGGGTGTGAACAGGCAATAAAAAAAGTGAGATGAATTTAGATAATGACAATGGCTGTGAAGAAAATAAAACAAGATGGTATAATAGAGTGAGTGGGAGTTAGAGAGGTGTAGTCATGTAAGACCTGCCTAGGAGAAGATATTTGACCCGGGAGACCTGAATAATAACATACACTGAACACAAACTTCTAGGTGATCACTTAAAAGCCAAGGAATTTGTTAAAAGTTTTAATTCCCACAATCATAATCTTTATAAAAAGTGCTCATGTATGAAAATTTAAACTGAGCATCATGGATTTATATGGAATTTAAAATGAGTTTTCTAAGATTTTATTTGACTGAAAATGATAACTAAGTGTGGCTGTTGTGCTTTAAAAATCACAGTAGTATTTTTATCTTGACTTATGAATTAAGAAAAGCTAATTGTATTTTTTTAATGTATCAAGTGCCTAGAAATGTTTGTATTATATTCCTTTAGTTTTGAAGATGAAATGATAAAACAATGCAGTTAGCTTTATAACTGATTCTCCCCTCTCCTGCTTTTTACAGAAATTGATCACCCATGAGAAGTTTGAAAGTGCATGTGAAGAACTAAATAATGCATTACTTCGGGAACAGCAGGCACAAATGCTATTGAATGAACAGGCACAACAACTACAGGAATTGAATTATAGACTTGAATTGCACTCCAGTGAGGAAGCTGACAAAAACCAAACTCTTGGAGAAGCTGTTAAGGTAAGAGAATAAAGGGATATTTGCATAAAGGGATATTTTATCTATGTGTGGATCTTAGAGGGAATTATGATATCTCCTGAATAGGGATAGATCCCAAGATGTAAAATTTTATTCTATGAGGATAGAATGAAACATGTTTCTGAGACCTCAGTTATAAGCCAGCATTCACATGTATCGAGAAGGTAAAAGTAGGCTTTACTTGCTGGTTGAAAACAAAGTGAAGGTCTTTTCCAGTAATAATAACAATTATTATTAACAATAAAATTAACAATAAATTTTTTTTCTTTTATCTTCCTTATTTCTTCCTCTCTTTATAATTTTCCTTTTCTTGTTTTGTACCCAATGGACTTTGGAAACTCCACGCGTCTTTTGGATTCTGGAAGGTTTTGGTCTGGGTCTGATTCTTATATAAGTACATATTTGGGGAGAAGGCAGGTTTGGTTAGAAAGAGTTGTTCTCTCTGTCATATATTTGTGGTAAAGGTATTTCAAAGGAAAAAGAGAAGCTATCATTTAAAAGTTGTCACTGAGAAAATTTCATTAATGGGTTTAAATGTTGCCTACAAAGTATAATAGAATTCTAGTTTTTGATTATAAAACTTGTGGATTTTTCACTAGTGAGATTATATACGTTGGAATGGAACTAAATCCAGGGAAACAAAAATGATATAGCCGCTATATAGGATATCATACTTAATACAGTTAATCAACTCAGAGTTGGTATTAACTTATACAAATAATATCTATTTATTCTGATATCTTAATAATACTATTATGATCAATGATAAAATAGCCAAAATTTATTGTTAACTTCCTGTTTACCAGGCACTATGCTAACTACTTAAAAACACTTATGTGCTCCTCACACAAACTGTATGGGATGATAAAACACTTAGGTACTCCTCACACAAACTGTATGGGATTATTCCTGTTTTATAAATGAGAAAACAGATACAGAGGTGACATAACTTACACATTTCTTAGTAAGTAATATATCTAGGGAGTCAGATTTCACATCCGTCTTCCTAACCACCACATCATATGTTCCACTGATTGACAGCATACATTTGCCAGGCTCTGTGTTACAGTCTCTACATGAATTACTCATTTTAAACTACCTCTGTGAGGTAGGTACTATTATTATGATTTTGATTTTTTTTTTTGTTTAAATTTAGAGACTTCAATAAACTTGCCCAGGGTATCCTGTAAATGTTGAAACTGGGATTTAGTTTTCAGGAAAATCAGAAAATTTTGAAATCTAAAGCAGGAAAATACACGTGAATTTAAAGAGGAAAATATAGATGTCCTTTATGAAGAGGAATAAACGACCAGGATGGTGTTAGTATTTTAGAGTATGTTTTTCCAAATATATGTATTAAATTGAACCATTTGAAATTGCTGTTTTTATAAGTGAAAACTAGACAAATGCCAGGAATTTCAAATGGCTCAACCTAATCCATATTATTTTTCTTACATAAGTGAGAATGTACTTATATACTGTTTTGAAACTTACTTGTATGACTTAGTGATAGATTGCGAGCATTCTTGCTTACCAACCGATATGACTGTGAATTTTTTTCACTTTTTTACGCAAGTAATAAATATTCATTGTGGAAAAATAAGAAAATATAGATGAAGAAAAATTAAAATAATCTCAAATCGTGTCACCTGATATATCTACCATCAACATTTTGATATATATATTCCAGACTTTATGTTTTAAAAATATAGAAATATAACTGAATATAGGTTAATAAAAATACAATCATACTATATTATACATATTGTTTTTTACTTACTTCAAACACCATGTCAAGGATTTCTTTCTATGCTAATAAGTATAGTGGTATCTGTCAGGCCTCTGAGCTGAAGCTCAGCCATTGTAACATCTGTGACCTGCACATATATATCCAGATGGCCTGTAGGAGCCAAGAAGTCTGGAGCAGCTGAAAAACCACAAAAGAAGTGAAACAGCCAGTTCCTGCCTTAACTGATAACCCACCTTACGACATTCCACCATTATGACTTGTTCCTGCCCTATCCTAACTGATCAATCAACCTTATGACATTCTTCTCCAGGACAATGGATCTCATGATCTCCCCAGCATGCACCTTTTGACCCCTCCCCTGCCGACAACAGACAACCACCTTCAACTGTAACTTTCCACTGCCTACCCGAGTCCTACAAAGCTGCCCCTCTCCTATCTCCCTTCGCTGATTCTCTTTTCGGACTCAGACCACTTGCACCCAAGTGAATAAACAGCCTTGTTGCTTACACAAAGCCTGTTTAGGTGGTCTTCTGTATGGACACGCGTGACAGTATCATCATTTCCTGGCTGGTTGAATTCTTTTGGATGTATATTTTTTCTTTTTCTTTTTAACTGACAAATAGTTGCATACATTTAGGGTGTATTTTGATGTTTTGCTACATGTATGCATTGTGGAATGATCAAATCAGGCTAACATTCATCTTTTCACATACGTATCATTTCTTTGTGGTGATAATCCACTTTTTTTTTTTTACCATTTTGAAATATACATTATTATTAACTGTACTCACCTTGCTGTGCAATAGATCACCAAAATTTATTCTTTCTGTCTAGCTGAAACTTTGTACCATTTGATTAACATTTGCCCATCCCCACTCACAGCTTCTGGTAATCACTTCAATGTACTGTACATAATTTATTAACCTAATTTAATATTATAGACTTAGATTTATCCCAGCTTCTTCCTCCTCCTTATCCTCCACCTCCTCTTCCTTCTCTCACTCCTTTCCCTCCTCTTCTTCCTTTTTTTCTCTTCGTTTCTCTGTCTCCTTTTGCTATTATAAGTAAGTATCAAGATGAACAACCTGGTATCTAAATGTTATGCACATATCTGTGATTATTTCATCAGGATGAATTCCTAGATGAGGAATTACTAGGTCAGAAACCACATACATTAAAAAATGTACATATTATCAATTGGCCTACAGCAAGTTTGTACTGATTACATTCTCTCCTAAGATATATGAGAATGGCAACTTTGGCCCTACCTGGCTATTACTATTTAAAACATTTTTGACAATTTGGTAGATATGTCCTTGTTACTTTAATTTGTATTTCTTTTATTATTAGTGGAGTTGAAAATTTTTATAAGCATATTGGTCATTAAACAACATTTTTATGGTTCATGTCCTATTAATAGATAATGTAATGAACTGTGCTTTGGAAAAGCATCTTTGTCATATTGAAGTCTTTTTCTCTGTTATAGTTTGTGTTTAGGTATAATATCTTTAAGCAGATAAAGAGCTGTTCATGTTAATTTTTTTAAATTGCCAGTAGCTTAAATATTGTTGTCAGGAATGGAGAATTGTTTAATTACTATCTCTTAATTAGAACTAGCAGGTGGTAATGTGAAAATGCTCTCTTGTGGGAGGCAACATGGTTCAATGGAAAAAGCACTGGCCTTGGAACAAGTATTCCTGAATTCAAATCCCAGCTCTGTTGCTTGGGCAAATTACTTAACCTTCTGAACCTCAGTTTCCTCTTCTGCAGAAATAAGGATAATGATACTTAAGTTACAGGATGTTTATGAGAATGAATTAAGATTCTATTTGAGAAGCAAGTGTATACTTGTTAAATATTCTGTTGTGTTTTCAGTAATGCTTTAAAAAATAGTTCTTTTTTAAATATGTCCTGTGCATAACTTCTTTTAAAAAACAAAGTGTATTGTTTCTTCTTTTAAAAAACAAAATAAGATCATGAGTAGAAGATATGGATACAGAAGAAAAAACAAGTTATCTATGATTTATAATCTGAAAGCAATCACTTAACATTTTGGGAATTTTGTTTTAAATCATATCTTTTTTTTTTTTTTTTTTAAAGACAGGGCCTCACTCTGTTGCCCAGGCCACGACCTCCTAGGCTTAAGTAATTCTCCTGCCTCACCCTATCAAGAAGCTGGGTCTACAGACACATGCCACCACACCCTGCTAATTAAAAAAAATTTTTTGTAGAGATGGAAACTGCCTATGTTGCCCAGTCCTGGTCTCAAACTCCTGAGTTCAAGCGATCCCCTTGTCTTGGCCTCCCAAAGTGCTGGGATTACAGGTGTGAGCCACTGTGTCCAGCCTAAATCATTCCTTTATATGTAATAGTTTTTATAAATAATAATTTAGACTGGATTCTCAGAATGGCCTTTTGTTTTAATACAGCTAAATCTTGGATTAGACATTCCCTGCAATAAATGCAGTGCATTTATTGCATAAATGCACATAAAGGAAATCTCCAAGGACAAAAATAAACAAATGACAGTATTGTCAAACGTCAGTATGTGGAAATCAAAGTTAACACCGTGAGTAGTTGCTAGGTTTGTCCTGGAGGCAGATGCAGGTTGAGCATCCCTAATTTGAAAATCCAAAATCCAAAATGCTCTAAAATCAAACTTTTTGAGCACTGACATGACACTCAAAGTAAATGCTCATTGGAGCATTTTGGATTTCAGATTATCAGATTTGGGATGCTCAACCAGTAAGTATATAAATAATACAAACTTTCCAAAATGCAAAAATATTCAAAATCTGAAATACTTCTAGTCCTGAGCATTTTACATAAGGGATGCTCAACCTATACCAATATTAATCCTGGAAACAGGAGATTAAGCTTTGGGTTCCACCAGCAGATAGGAGCTTGAACCTAAAGCTCTGACCTTAAGAAATTGCTTAATAACCTGAAAGTGATAATCAATAGTATTTCACTGTTTTAGGCAAAAGCTAAGGCAAAAGTCTCTCTGGAAAAAGGCTTGCCTAATCTAGTTCCTTCAGAAGCCAACAAAGAGTAAGATCAACGAAGTAACTGACACATGAATAGATAGATATATTAATCTTTTTTTAAATTATACTTTAAGTTCTAGGGTACATGTGCACAATGTGCAGGGTTGTTACATATGTATACATGTGCCATGTTGATGTGCTGCACCCATTAACTAGTCATTTACATTAGGTATATCTCCTAACGCTATCCCTCCCCCCTCCCCCCACCCTACGACAGGCCCCGGTGTGTGATGTTCCCCTTCCTGTGTCCAAGTGTTCTCATTATTCA
Organism: Gorilla gorilla gorilla; assembly: GCF_029281585.2. Lineage (NCBI taxonomy): Eukaryota > Metazoa > Chordata > Mammalia > Primates > Hominidae > Gorilla > Gorilla gorilla. The sequence continues at coordinate 48,656,631 of NC_073237.2, read as the reverse complement.
GTTCCCACCTATGAATGAGAATATGCGGTGTTTGGTTTTTTGTCCCTGCAATAGTTTGCTGAGAATGATGGATTCCAGCTTCATCCATGTCCCTATAAAGGACATGAACTCATCCTTTTTTATGGCTGCATAGTATTCCATGGTGTATATGTGCCACCTTTTCTTAATCCAGTCTATCATTGTTGGACATTTGGGTTGGTTCCAAGTCTTTGCTATTGTGAATAGTACCTCAATAAACATACGTGTGCATGTGTGTTTATAGAAGCATGATTTATAATCCTTTGGGTATATACCCAGTAATGGGATGGCTGGGTCAAATGGTATTTCTTGTTCTAGATCCTTGAGGAATTGCCGCATTGTCTTCCACAATGGTTGAACTAGTTTACAGTCCCACCAACGGTGTAAAAGTGTTCCTGTTTCTCCACATTGTCTTCAGCACCTGTTGTTTCCTTTTTAATGATTGCCATTCTAACTGCTGTGAAATGGTATCTCATTGTGGTTTTGATTTGCATTTCTCTAATGGCCAGTGATGATGAGCATTTTTTCATGTGTCTGTTGGCTGCATAAATGTCTTCTTTTGAGAAGTGTCTGTTCACACCCTTTGCCCACTTTTTGATGCAGTTGTTTGTTTTTTTTCTTGTAAATTTGTTTGAGTTCTTTGTAGATTCTGGTTATTAGCCCTTTGTCAGATGAGTAGATTGCAAAATTTTTCTCCCATTCTGTAGGTTGCCTGTTCACTCTGACGGTAGTTTCTTTTGCTGTGCAGAAGCTTTTTAGTTTAATTAGATCCCATTTGTCAATTTCGGCTTTTGTTGCCATTGCTTTTGGTGTTTTAGACATGAAGTCCTTGCCCATGCCTATGTCCTGAATGGTATTGCCTAGGTTTTCTTCTAGGGTTTTTATGGTTTCAGGTCTAACATTTAAGTCCTTAATCCATCTTGAATTAATTTTTGTATAAGGTGTAAGGAAGGGATCCAGTTTCAGCTTTCTACATACGGCTAGCCAGTTTTCTCAGCACCATTTATTAAACAGGGAATCCTTTCCCCATTTCTTGTTTTTGTCAGGTTTGTCAAAGACCAGATGGTTGTAGATGTGTGGTATTATTTCTGAGGGCTCTGTTCTGTTCCATTGATCTATATCTCTGTTTTGGTACCAGTACCATGCTGTTTTGGTTACTGTAGACTTGTAGTATACTTTGAAGTCAGGTAGTGTGATGCCTCCAGCTTTGTTCTTTTTGCTTAGGATTGTCTTGGCAATGCGGGCTCTTTTTTGGTTTCATATGAACTTTAAAGTAGTTTTTAACAATTCTGTGAAGAAAGTCATTGGTAGCTTGATGGGGATGGCACTGAATGTATAAATTACCTTGGGCAGTATGACCATTTTCACGATGTTGATTATTCCTATCCATGAGCATGGAATGTTCTTCCATTTGTTTGTATCCTCTTTTATTTCCTTGAGCAGTGGTTTGTAGTTCTCCTTGAAGAGGTCCTTCACATCCCTTGTAAGTTGGATTCCTAGGTATTTTATTCTCTTTGAAGCAATTGTGAATGGGAGTTCACTCATGATTTGGCTCTCTGTTTTTCTTATTGGTGTATAAGAATGCTTGTGATTTTTGCACATTGATTTTGTATCCTGAGACTTTGCTGAAGTTGCTTATCAGCTTAAAGAGATTTTGGGCTGAGATGATGTGGTTTTCTAAATATACACTCATGTTATCTGCAAACAGGGACAATTTGACTACCTCTTTTCCTAATTGAATACCCTTTATTTCTTTCTCCTGCCTGATTGCCCTGGCCAGAACTTCCAACACTATGTTGAATAGGAGTGGTGAGAGAGGGCATCCCTGTCTGTGACAGTTTTCAAGGGGAACTCCGCTGCTGATACCTGGCAAACAGGGTCTGGAGTGGACCTTCAGCAAACTCCAACAGACATGCAGCTGAGGGTCCTGACTGTTAGAAGGAAAACTAACAAACAGAAAGGACATCCACACCAAAACCTCATATGTACGTCACCATCATCAAAGAGCAAAGGTAGATAAAACCACAAAGATGGGGAAAAAACAGAGCAGAAAAGCTGAAAATTCTAAAAATCAGAGCACCTCTCCCCCTCCAGAGGAACGCAGCTCCTCACCAGCAATGGAACAAAGCTGGATGGAGAATGACTTTGATGAGTTGAGAGAGAAGGCTTCAGATGATCAAACTTCTCCGAGCTAAAGGAGGAAGTTGGAACCCATCGCAAAGAAGCTAAAAACCTTGAAAAAAGGTTAGATGAATGGCTAACTAGAATAACCAATGCAGAGAAGTCCTTAAATGACCTGATGGAGCTGAAAACCATGGCACAAGAACTACATGATGAATGCACAAGCTTCGGTAGCCGATTTGATCAACTGGAAGAAAGGGTATCAGTGATTGAAGATCAAAGGAATGAAATGAAGTGAGAAGAGAAGTTTAGAGAAAACAGAGGAAAAAGAAACGAACAAAGCCTCCAAGAAATATGGAACTGTGTGAAAAGACCAGATCTACGTCTGTTTGGTGTACCTGAAAGTGATGGGGAGAATGGAACCAAGTTGGAAAACACTCTGCAGGATATCATCCAGGAGAACTTCCCCAACCTAGCAAGGCAGGCCAACATTCAAATTCAGGAAATACAGAGAACGCCACAAAGATACTCCTCGAGAAGAGCAACTCCAAGACACATAATTGTCAGATTCACCAAAGTTGAAATGAAGGAAAAAATGTTAAGGGCAGCCAGAGAGAAAGGTCGGGTTACCCACAAAGGGAAGCCCATCAGACTAACAGTGGATCTCTCAGCAGAAACTCTACAAGCCGGAAGAGAGTGGGGGCCAATATTCAACATTCTTAAAGAAAATAATTTTCAACCCAGAATTTCATATCCAGCCAAACTAAGCTTCATAAGTGAAGGAGAAATAAAATCCTTTACAGACAAGCAAATGCTGAAAGATTTTGTCACCACCAGGCCTGCCCTGCAAGACCTGCTGAAGGAAGCACTAAACATGGAAAGGAACAACCGGTATCAGCCACTGCACAAACATGCCAAATTGTAAAGACCATCGAGGGTAGGAAGAAACTGCATCAACTAATGAGCAAAACAACCAGCTAACATCATAATGACAGGATCAAATTCACACATAACAATATTAACCTTAAATGTAAATGGGCTAAATGCTCCATTTAAAAGACTCAGACTGGCAAACAGGATAAAGAGTCAAGGCCCATCAGTGTGCTGTATTCAGGAGACCCACCTCACGTGCAGAGACACACATAGGCTCAAAATAAAGGGATGGAGGAAGATCTACGAAGCAAATGGAAAACAAAAAAAAAGGCAGGGGTTGCAATCCTAGTCTCTGATAAAACAGACTTTAAACCAACAAAGATCAAAAGAGACAAAGAAGGCCATTACATAATGGTAAAGGGATCAATTCAACAAGAAGAGCTAACTATCCTAAATATATATGCACCCAATACAGGAGCACCCAGATTCATAAAGCAAGTCCTGAGAGACCTACAAAGAGACTTAGACTCCCACACAATAATAATGGGAGACTTTAACACCCCACTGTCAGCATTAGATCAATGAGACAGAAAGTTAAAAAGGATATCCAGGAATTGAACTCAGCTCTGCACCAAGCGGACCTAGTAGACCTCTGCAGAACTCTCCACCCGAAATCAACAGAATATACATTCTTCTCAGCACCACATTGCACTTATTTCAAGGTTTTTTTTTTTTTTTTTTTTTTGAGACAGAGTCTCAGTCTCTTCCCAATGGCTGGATCTCAGCTCACTGCAAGCTCTACTTTCCAGGTTCAAGTGATTCTTCTTTCTCAGCGTCCCAGGTAGCTTGGACTACAGGCACACACCACAACACCTGGCTAAGTTTTGTATTTTTATTAGAGACAGTGTTTCACCATATTAGCTAGGATGGTCTCGATCTCCTCACCTCATGACCTGCCTGCCTCGGCCTCCCAAAGTGCTGGGATTATAGATGTGACAGATATATTAATCTTATATGCAGCCACATTGCTGAACTCTCTTGTCATTTCTAATATTTTATCTATACTCTCTGGGGCATAGACAGTAATATTTATTCTATAATGATAGTTTTGTTTTTTGTTTTCAAGCCTTGTTCCTTTAGGTTTTTTTTTTTCTCCTGCTTTACTGTACTGGCTAGGATACAGTGTTGGGTGGAGGTGGAGGTGGTAGGCATCCTTATCTTGTTTCCAGTCTTAAAGAAAATCTTTCTTTCTTCATTAAGAAGGAAGTTTGATATAGGTTTTTAGTTGATAATCCTTGTTGGGTTAAGGAAGTTATCTTACTGCATTATGCATAAATTAAAAATCATGGACCGGGCACAGTGGCTCACGTCTGTAATCCCAGCACTTTTGGAGGCTTAGGTGGGCAGATCACCTGAGGTCAGGAGTTCAAAACCAGCCTGGCCAACATGGTGAAACCCCATCTCTACTAAAAATACAAAAATTAGCCAGGCGTGTTGGTGGGCACCTGCAATCCCAGCTACTCGGGAGGCTGAGGCAGGAGAATCACTTGAACCTGGGAGGCAGAGGTTGTAGTGAGCCCAGATGGTGCCATTGCACTACAGCTGGGTGACAGAGCGAGACTCAGTCCCCGCACCCACCCCCCCACCAAAAAAAAGAAAAGTCATGAATGGATGTTGGATATTATGAAATACAGTTTATGCATCTATTTAGATAATCATATGACTTTTCCCACTTATTCTGTTGGCATGTTGAATTATATCAGGTAATAGCAAACTATTATTTGTGTTTATACAGACTGTGAGCTAAGAGTGGTTTTTAGATTTTTAAGGGATTATAAAAAATAAAACCAAAGTAAAACCAAAGAACAACATGTGATACAGATGGCATGTGGTACACAAAGCCTAAAATATTTCCTATCAGAAGTTTGCTGACCCTTGGGTTATATTTTAGTATTCTAATGTTAAACCAGCCTTGTATTCCTGAACTAAACCCAATGTAGTCGTGATGATTTTTTAAAAATATATTGCTGCACCCAATTTCTTAATTTTTCACTTGGGACTTTTAGATCTGTAGTCTTAATTGGAATTGTCTTGTAATGTATGTTTCTCCTACTGTCATCACTTTCTTGAAGTCAGGATTTTGCTAACATGAAAGGACTTCTCTTCCCACTCCAAACACAGAGAGTGGTGTCTTAGTGCATTTTGTGTTGCTATGACAAAATAGCACAGATGGAGTAATTAAATAACAGTAGAAATCTATTTCTCAAGGTTCTGGAGGCTGGAACCAATATCAAGTTGTGGCATCTGGTGAGGACCTTCTTTATGTGTCATCCCATGGCAGAAGGCAGAAGGGCAAGAGAGTGTGCTTGCACTCTCTGGTGGAAGGAAGTAGGGAAGGGGGCCAAACCCATCCTTTTATAAGAAACCCTATTTCATCGGTTAATTTATAACTAACTCACTCCCATGATAACTTTATTAATTCATTTATGATGGCAGAGCCCTGATGACCTAATCACCTCTTAAAGGTCTCACCTCTCAGCACTGTTGCATTGGAGATTAAGATTTTAACACATGAACTTTGGGAAACACATTCAAACCATAGCAAGTGGAAACTAGAAAAAATATAACGTGAATTTTGGGATATATAGCCAAGCTTAAAGAGAGCAAAATATTCAGGTTCAAGAAATAAAGAGGACCAAAACACCAAATGATGAGGACTCAACACCAAATGATGAGAAGGAGCTGAAGTCTAATTAGCTCATTGGGGTGTGCAAACCTAGCTGGAGGCCAGAGTTGATAATAATAATGTTAGGGAAATCTAGGCTTTAAGCCTCAGAGACTAGGAGAGATCTACCTGTGTAAAGCTAGGCATCTGGAAGGGCTGCCCTACTATGAAATGTGGATGAGAAAATCTCTGCCTAGCAGCTACATGAGAATTTGACATCTACTCAGGACTGTGGGTAGGAAAAGCTACTAAGGAAACTGGAATCTAGGCCTGTGCCACACACAGGGTCTTTGTTTACACCTTAATGATCCAAGGACTGTTCAGTTGAGATTTAATCTTTAAAATGGTACAGTCCAGTCACCAGTGTGACCTTGTAGAAGGAAACATGAAAATGTTCAAGTAGGGATGTTTCTGCATCTCAAAGAATACAGTCAAGACTTTTATAAAAAAATACAATATTTGATAATAGAATTCAATATTACAAATCACTCAAAAATGAATTGCACATCAAATGAGAAAATTTACACTTTAGGTGGTAGAAATACTAGAAGAATTGAAATAAGCTAAACAGATACTTTTAAGTGTTTTTTCAAGCATTCTAAGAGATAAGGTATGAATAGAAGTTGTAAGTTAAGACATGAAAATATAGTCATGGAGATTATGAACTCAGTGAACATTGGGTAGACATTGATGAAGTATACTAGCAAATTGTAAGAAAGCTGAGGAAATAACACATAATGCTCTCCAGGGGGACAAAATGATGGATAATAAGAAATTAAGAGGAAAGAAAAAGAGAACGAAACAGATTTAATAAAAGAATGAAAGTAAAGTACCATAAGCACCTATAAACATAGTAATGAGATGACAGAATAATGAAGACAAAAGTAAGTCTTTAAAGTTATGGGAGAAAAAGGATTACTTAGAGAAGAATAACAATTAGATCCTAAGAGTAATGACTTAATTCAAAATAACTTCATTGAGGTATAACAATATAATGTACACTTTAAATATATATAGCTCAGTGCCTTTTGACAAATGTATACATTGTTTAACTACCACTACAGCAGTCTGAGCTCCCTCCTCAACCCTGCGGTTGGGGAGGGTGTTGGCAGGGTGCAAGATGGGCCAAGTCAGACCTGGCAAGTATGCCCTCAGGCAATAGGCACATTTGTGGAGTGCACAGTGGTCTGAGCTCCCTCCTCAGCCCTGGGGTTGGGGAGGAGCGTTGGTAGGGTGCAAGATGGGCCAAATCAGACCTGGCAAGTACAGCCTACAGCCTATAGGAGAGCCTACAGGTTCCCCTATAGCAGACTCAAGCACCAGTGCTAAGGGAGAAACCAGTGGGTGACTAGCAAGCACCCAGAGGTGTACCTAGGTTGTATAGTAAGTGTGAGTTTTTAAGAAACTGCCGAAATCTTTTTCAAAATTGGCTGTATGATTTTACATTTCCGTCAGCACTGTATGAAAGTTCCATTTGCTTCACATCCTGGTGAATACTTGGCACTGTCTTTAATTTTATCTGTTATAATGGGTGTATATGGTATGTTTTTTGCATTTAATTTGCATTTACCTGATGATTAATTATGTTAATCATCTTCTAGTGTACTTAGTCATTCTTATATGTTCTTTGTAAAATATCTGTTCAAACCATGTGATATTTGATTGATTGACTGATTTTTTTGAGACAAGGTCTCCCTTTGTCACCCAGGCTGGAGTGCAGTGGCGCTATCATGGGTCACTGCAACCTCTGCCTCCTGGGCTCAACTAATCCTCCCATCTCAGCCTCTCAAGTAGCTAGGACTACAGGCGCATGCCACCATGCCAGCTAGTTTTTGTATTTTTTGTAGAGACGGGGTTTCTCCATGTTGCCCAGGCTGGTCTTGAACTCCTGGGCTCAAGCAATCCACCTGCCTCAGCCTCCCAAAGTGCTGGGAATACAGGCATGAGCCACTGTGTTTGGCCAACATTTAATATTTTAAATTTTGGGTTGTTTGTCTTATTCGTTGTAAAAATTCTTTCTATATTCTCTATATAGATTCTTTTTTCACATATATTAATAATATTATCTTTTAATCTTTGGTTTGCTTTTTCATTTTCTTAACAGTATCTTTCAAATAAAAATTTTACATTTTGATGAAGTATCCATATTCTAACTTTTATTGTTGTAGTTGATCCTTTTTATATTTCATCTAAGAAATGTTTGCCTACTATGATGTGAAAAAGATTTTACCTTTTTGACAATTATATGAGTTAATTTTTATACATGGTATGGTGTAAGGGTTGAAGTTTATTTTTTTCCAAATAAATATTAAGTTATTCCTGTGCTGTTTAAAAAATATGGTCCTTTTTCTATTGAATTACCTTGGCCCCTGTATTAAATCCTCTGTGTATGTATGTGTGTGTTTATTTCTTTATTACTGGACTCTGTCTCTGTTTCATTGATCTATATGTCTTCCTTTTTGCTAATTCCACATTGTTTTAATTGCTGTGCCTTTATAGGATGCCTTGGAATTCATATTTTTAAGGTGCTGTAAGTCCTTTAACTTTGCTCTTTTTTTGGAACTGTATTTGCTCTTTGGGTCCATTGAATTTCTATACAAGTTTTAGAATCAGATTGTCATTTTCTTGTAAGACATTAAATTTACGGATACAGAGAGGCTTTATAACATTCCATTATTATATTTTTAATGCTTGTTGGATCTGTTGTGATAATTCCTCTTTCAGTCCTCATACTGGTAATTTGTATTTTCTCTTTTCTCTAGTTAGGAGTTTATTAATTTTGTTGTTCATTTCAAAAAACGTAAGCTTTGGCTTTGCTAACTTATTCTTTTTTTTGTAATATTTATTTCTGTTATTTTTATTATTTCCTTTTTTTTTAGTTTTTTAAAATTTTACTTTAAGTTCTGGGATACATGTGCAGAACATGCAGGTTTGTTACATAGGTATACATTTGCCATGGTGGTTTGCTGTACTTATCAATCTGTCACATTTTAGGTTAGTTTAGCCCTTCTTTTTCTAGTTGTTAAGGGTTTAGCCTATTAGATCAGGAATCAGCAAAATGTGACCCACAGGTCAAATGTAGCCCACTGTCCATATATAAAGTTTTATTGAAATGCTACTATGCCCGTTTATTAAAATATTGTCTGTGGCTGCTTTCTTACTACAATGGTAGATTTAAGTAGTTGCAACAGTGACCACGAGGCTCACAATGCCTGAAATATTGACTATGTAGTTTTTACAGGTATTGAATATTTTTTAGAACTTTATAAAGTCTCTGCTATTGGCTTATTAGGTATTTCTCTTTTTTACTTTTAGGGGCTGCTGTAGTGTTTATAATATACCTATTTCACCTATCACAGTCTATTTTAAAATAATATTATTCGACTTTATGTATAATACAAAAATCTTACAACAGTATACTTCCATTTCTTTTCTTTCATTCTCTTTGTGTTGTTGTCATAGATTTCAATTTTACATGTATTCTAAACTCCATACTATATTGTTATCATTTCAACTTTTAATAGAAATTTAGATTTTAAAGAGATTTAAAAAATAAGAAAACAATTGTCTTTCATCATTGCCATATATATATATATATATATACCATTTTGATGCATATTTCCTTTATATAGACCCGTGTTTCCATCTAATGTGATTTTCCTTCTGCTTGAGGAACTCCCTTTAACATTTCTTGTGATACTTGTCTTTATTTTCGAAAGGTGTTCAGTATAGATGTCTATGTTGACAGTTTCTTTTAGCACTTTAAATATGTTGTTCCCTTTTCTTCTGGTTTGCATTGTTTCTGACAAGAAATACGTGTTCATTTTACCTTTGTTTGTCTCTATGTAATGTGTCTTTTTTTCCCCTCAGGTTTTGTAAAGGTTTTCTTTACAAATTTTAATTTTTAATTTTTAATGTTTGTGGAAACTTAATAGGGTATGTATATATATTTATGGGGTACATGAGATATTTTTATACAGACATTCAATGTGTGGTAACCACATCATGGTAAATGGGTTATCCCCTGCAACCGTTTATCCTTTGTGTTGCGAACAATCCAATTATACTCTTTTAGTTATTTTTAAATGTATAATTAAATTGTTATTGACTGTAGCCACCTGTTGTGCCATCAAGTACTAGGTCTTATTCAATCTTTCTCTCTGTTTTTTTTTGCACCCATTAACCATCCCGACCTTCCCACACGTTCCCCACTACTCTTCTCTTCTTCTGGTAACCATCCTTCTACTGTCTATCTCCATGAGTTCAACTGTTTGGATTTTTAGCTCCTCCAAATAAGTAAGAACATGCAATGTTTGTCTTTCTGTACCTGGCTTATTTCACTTAACATAATGACCTCCAGTTCCATCTATGTTGTTGCAAATGACAAGATCTCATTCTCTCTTATGGCTGTGTAATACTCTATTGTGTATAAGTACCACATTTTCTTTATCTGTTGATGGCCACTTAGGTTGCTTCCAAATCTTGGCTATTGTGAACAGAGCTATGACAAATGTGGGAGTGCAGATATCTCTTCAATATACCAATTTCCCTTCCTTTGGGTATATACCCAGCAGTGGGATTGCTGGATCATATGGTAGCTCTGTTTTTAGTTTTTTGAGGAGCCTCCAAACTGTTCTCCATAGTGGTTGTACTAATTTACATTCCCACCAACAGCATACAAAGGTTCTTTTTTCTCCCTTGTGCATCCATTTGTTACTCCCTGTCTTTAGGATAAAAGCCATTTTAACTGGAGTAAGATGATACCTCATTGTAATTTTGATTTGCATTTCTCTGATGATCAATTGATGTTGAGCACCTTTTCAAATTTGTTTGCTATTTGTATGTCTTCTTTTAAAAAATGTCAATTTAATCTTTTGCCCATTTTAAAATCAGATTATTAGATTTTTTTCCTATGGAGTTGTTTGAGCTCCTTGTATATTCTAGTTATTAATCCCTTGTCAGATGGCTAGTTTGCAAATATTTTCTTCCATTCAGTGGGTTGTGTCTTCACTTTGTTGATTGTTTCTTTTGCTGTGCAGAAGCTTTTTAACTTGATGTGGTCCCATTTTTCTATTTTTTCTTTGGTTATCTGTGCTTGTGCGAGATTTCTTAAGAATTTTTTGCCCAAACCAATTTCCTAGAGAGTTTCCCCAGTGTTTTCTTGTAGTAGTTTTATAGTTTGAGCTGTTAGATTTAAGTCTTTAATCCATTGTGGTTTTATGTTTGTGTATGACAAGAGATAAGGGTCTAGTTTCGTTCTTCTGCATATGGATGTTCAATTTTCCCAACACTATTGAAGAAACTATCTTTTCCCAAGTTTATGTTCTTAGCACCTTTGTCAAAAATGAATTCACTGTAGGTGTGTGGATTTGTTTCTGGGCTCTCTATTCATTCCATTGGTCTATGTGTCTGTTTTTATGCCAGTACCATGCTGTTTTGGTTGCTGTAAATTCTGTAGTATAATTTGAAGACAGGTAATAGGATTCCTCCAGTTTTGTTCTTTTTGCTCAGGATAGATTTGGCTATTCTGGGTCTTTTGTGGTTCCATGTAAATTTTAGGATTTTTTTTTCTGTTTGTATGAAGAATGTTATTGGTATTTTTATAGGGATTGCATTGAATTTGTAGATTCCTTTCGGTAGTATGGACATTTCAACAATATTGATTCTTTCAATCCATGAGCATGGAATATCTTTCCATTATTTTTGCACTCTTTTCCATTCTTTCAATCATTGTTTTATAGTTTTCATTGTAGAGATCATTAACTTATTTGGTTAAGTTAATTCCTAGGCATTTTATTTTATTTATGGCTATGGTAAATGGGATTACTTTTTTTATTGTTTTTTTTTCAGATTGTTTACTTTTGGCATATGGAAATACTACTGAATTTTGAATGCTGATTTTGTATCCTGCAGCTTTAGTGAATTTTTTTTTATCAGTTCTAATAGTTTTTTGGTGGAGTTTTTAGGTTTTTCCAAATATAAGATCATATCATCTGCAAACAAAGATAATTTGACTTCTTCCTTTCTAATTTGGAGGCCCTTTATTTCTTTCTTTTGTTTGATTGCTCGAGCTAGGATTTCTAGTACTATGTCATGTAACAGTGGTGAAAGTAGGCATCCTTGCCATATTCAGATCTTAGAGGAAAGGGTTTCATTTTTTTTCCTTATTCAGTATGATACTAGCTGTGGGTCTGTCATATATGGCTTTTATTATGTTGATGTATGTTCCTTATATCCCCATTTTTTTGAGGGTTTTTTAAAATCATGAAGGGATGTTGAATTTTATCAAATGCTTCTTTCAGCATCAATTGAAATGATTATATGGTTTTTGTCCTTAATTCTGTTTATATGATGTATCACATTTATTTGCATATGTTGAACCATCCTTGCATCCCTGGGATAAATCCCACTTGGTCATGTTGAATGATCTTTTTAATGGATTATTGAATTTGGTTTGCTAATATTCTGTTGAGGATTTTTGCCTCAATATTCATAATAAATATTGGCCTGTAGTTTTCTTTTTTTGATTTGTCTTTGTCTGATTTTGATAAGGTTTCCTTTTTATTATTGGTTTCTGGAAGTTTGATTATGACAAATGTTGATGTGGTTTCTTTGTGTTTTTCCTACTGAGGGTTTATTGAGCTTTATTTATTTATTTATTTTTAAATTTATTTGTAAAATTTAATTAATTTTTTATGTTCAACTTTTAAGTTTAGGGGTACATGTGCAGGATGTGCAGATTTGTTACCTACGTAAATGTGTGCCATTGTGGTTTGCTGTACAGATCATTCTATCACCCAGGTATTAAGCCCTGCATCCATTAGCTATCCTTCCCGATCCTCTCCCTCCTCCCAGCCTGCATCCTCTGATAGACCACAGTGTGTATTGTTCCCCACTGTGTGTCCATGTGTTCTCATTTAGCTCCCACTTATAAGTGAGAACATGTGGTATTTGGTTTTCTGTTCCTGTATTAGTTTGCTAAGGATAATGGTCTCCAGCTCCATCTATGTCCCTGCAAAGGATATGATCCCATTCCTTTTTATGGCTGCATGGTATTCCATGGTGTATATGTTTGATATTTTCTTTATCCAGTCTATCACTGATGGGCATTTGGGTTGATTCCATGTCTTTGCTATTGTAAATAGTGCTGCAATGAAAATATGCATGCGTGTGCCTTTATAATAGAACAATTTATATTCCTTTGGGTATATACCCAGTAATGAGACTGCTGGGTTAAATGGTATTTCTGGCTCTTGGTCTTTTAGGAATCACCACACTGTCTTCCACATGGTCAAACTAATTTACACTCCCACCAACAGTATAAAAATGTTCCTTTTTCTCAACAACCTTGCCAGCATCTGTTGTTTTTTGAGTTTTTAGTAATAGCCACTCTGACTGGTATGAGATGGTATCTCATTGTTGTTTTGATTTGCATTTCTCTAATGATCAGTGATGTTGAGCTTATTTTCATATGTTTGTTTGCCACATGAATGTTTTCTTTTGAGAAGTGTCTGTTCGTGTCCTTTGACCACTTTTTAACAGGGTTGGTTGGTTGGTTGTTTGTTTTGTAAATTTAAGTTCCTTATAAATGCTGGATATTAGACCTTTGTCAGATGCATAGAATTGCAAAAATTTCTCCCATTCTTAGGTTGCCTGTTTACTCCATTGATAGTTTCTTTTGCTGTGCAGAAGCCCTTTAGTTTAGTGAGATCCCATTTGTTAATTTTGCTTTTGTTGCAATTGCTTTTGGTGTTTTTGTCATGAAATCTTTGCCCATGCCTATGTCCTGAATGGTATTGCCTAGGTTTTTTTCTAGGGTTTTTTTTTTTTTTTTTGTAGTTTTGTGTTTTATATTGAAGTCTTTAATCCATCTTGAGTTGATTTTTGTATATGGTATAAGGAAGAGGTCCAGTTTCAATTTTCTGCATATGGCTGGCCAGTTCTCCCAGCACCATTTATTAAATAGGGAATCCTTTCCCCATTGCTTGTTTTTGTCAGGTTTGTCAAAGATCAGATGGTTGTAGATGTATGATTTTATTTCTGGGTTCTTTATTCTGTTCCATTGGTCTATGTGTCTGTTCTTGTACCGGTACCATGCTGTTTTGATTACAGTAGCCCTGTAGTATAGTTTGAAGTCAGGTAGCATGATACCTCCAGTTTTCTTTTTTGTTGTTGTTTAGGACTGCCTAGGCTATTTGGGCTCTTTTTTGGTTCTGTATGAATTTTAAAATATTTTTTTCTTATTCTGTGAAGAATGTCAATGATAGTTTAATGGGAACAGCATCGAATCTATAAATCACTTTGGGCAGTATGGCTATTACACAATATTGATTTTTCCTATCTGTGAGCATGGAATGTCTTTCCATTTGTTTATAGTTCTCCTTGAATTGGTCATTCACTTCCCTTGTTAGCTGTATTCCTAGGAATTTTATTCTTTTTGTGGCAATTGTGAATGGGAGTTCATTCATTATTTGGCTCTCTACTTGACTGTTGGTGTATAGGAATGCTAGTGATTTTTGCACATTGATTTTTGTGTCCTGAGACTTTGCTGAAGTTGCTTATCAGCTTGAGAAGCTTTTGGGCTGTGATGATGGGGTTTTCTAGGTATAGAATTATGTCATCTGCCAACAAAGATAGTTTGACTTCCTCTCTTTCTATTTCCATACTTATTTATTTCTTTGTCTTGCCTGATTGCCCTGGCCAGACTTTCAATACTGTGTTGAATAGGAGTGGTGAGAGAAGGCAACGTTGTCTTCTGTTGGTTTTCAAGAGGGAATGCTTCCAGCTTTTGCTCATACTGTATGATATTGGCTGTGTTTTTATCGTATATGGTTCTCATTATTTGAGGTATGTTCCTTCAATACCTAGTTTATTGATCTTTAACATGAAGAGATGTTGAATTTTATTGAAGGCCTTTTTTTTTTGAATCTATTGAGATGATCGTATGGTTTTTGTTTTGGGTTTGTTATGTGGTTTTGTTATTATGGTTTTGTTGTGTGATGGATCATATTTATTGATTTGAGTACAGTGAACCAACCTTGCATCCTGGGGATGAAGCCTACATGTTTGTGGTGGATAAGCTTTTTGATGTGCTGCTGGATTCAGTTTGCCAGTGTTTTGTTGAGGATTTTTGCATTGATGTTCATTAAGAATATTAGCCTGGAGTTGTCTTGTTTTGTTTATCTCTGTCAGTTATTGGTATCAGGATAATGCTGGCCTCATAGAATGAGTTTGGTTGGTAAGCTGTTTATTACTGGGAGGAATCTCTCCTCCTCAATTTTTGGAATAGTTTCAGTGGGAATGGTACTGGCTCTTCTTTGTACCCCTGGTAGAATTCAGCTGTGAATCTGTCTGGTCTTGGGCTTTTTTTGGTTGGTAGGCTATTTATTACTGCCTCAATTTCAGAACTCATTATAGGTCTATTCAGGGATTCAGTTTCTTCCTGTTTCAGTCTTGGGAGGGTGTATGTGTCAAGGAATTTATCCATTTCTTCTAGATTTTCTAGTTTATGTACAGAGAGGAGTTTCTAATAGTCTGTGATGGTTGTTTGTATTTCTGTGGAGTCAGTGGTAATATCCTCCTTATTTCTGATTGTGTTTATTTGAATCTTCTCTCTTCTTTATTAGTCTACCTAGTAGTCTGTTTTATTAAGTTTTTCAAAAAGCCAACTCCTGGATTTGTTGATCTTTTGAATGGTTTTTCCTGTGTCTATCTCCTTCAGTTAAACTCTGATCTTGGTTATTTCTTGTCTTTTGCTAGCTTTGGGGTTTGTTTACTCTTGGTTCTCTAGTCCTTTTAGTTGTGATGTTAGGTTGTTGACTTGAGATCTTTGTAGCTTTTTAATGTGGGCATTTAGTGCCATAAACTTCCCTCTTAACACTGCTTTAGCTGCATCCCAGAGATTTTGGTACATTTTATCTTTGTTCTCATTAGTTTCAAAGAACTTCTTGATTTCTGCCTTAATTTCATTATTTAACCCAAAATCATTCAGGAGCAGGTTGTTCAATTTCCATGTAATTGTGTGTTTTCCAGTGAATTTTTTTAGTACTGAGTTCTAATTTGGTAACACTAGTCTGAGAGACTGTTTGTTATGATTTCAGTTCTTTTGCATTTGCATTTGCTGAGCAGTGTTTTACTTTTGATTATGTGATCGATTTTAAGTAAGTGCTGTGTGGAGATGAGAAGACTGTATATTCTGTTGTTTTTGGGTGAAGAGTTCTGTAGACATCTGTCAGGTCCACTTGATCCTGAGCTAAGTTCAGGTCCTGAATATCCTTGTTAATTTTCTGTCTGATAATCTGTCTAATATTGTCAATGGGGTATTAAAGTCTCCCAGTATTATTGTGTATTATTGTCTGGGAGACTAAGTCTCTTTGAAGGTCTCTAAGAATGTGCCTTATGAATCTAGATGCTCCTTTATTGTGTGTATATATATTTAGTATAGTTAGCTCTTCTTGTTGAATGTCTTTCTTTGTCTTTTTTGATCTTTGTTAGTCTAAAGTCTGTTTTGTCAGAAACTAGTATTGCAACCCCTGCTTTGTTCTGTTTTGCATTTGCTTGGTAAACGTTTCTCCATCCCTTTATTTTGAGCCTACCTGTGTCTTTGCATGTGAGATGAGTCTCTTGAAGACAGCATACCGATGGGTCTTGGTTCTTTATCTAGCTTGCCACTCTGTGTCTTTCAATTGGGGCATTTAGCCCATTTACACTTAAGGTTAGTATTGTTATGTGTAGATGTGGTCCTGTCATAATGATGCTAGATGGTTATTTTTCAGACTCGTTTATGTGGTTGCTTCATAGTGGCATTGGTCTGTGTACTTCAGTGTGTTTTTGTAGTTGCTGGTAATGGTTTTTCTTTTCCATATTTAGTGCTTTCTTCAGGAGCTCTTGTAACACAGGTCTGGTGGTAATGAATTCCCTCAGCATTTGCTTGTCTGAAAAGAATCTTATGTCTCCTTCGCTTATGAAGCATAGTTTGGCTGGATATGAAATCCTTGGTTCAAGATGTTTTTCTTTAAGAATGTTGAATATAGGCCTCCAGTCTGTTCTGGCTTGTACAGTTTCTGTTGAGGAGTTCACTGTTAGACTGATGAGGTGGCCTGCCCTTTTTCTCTAGCTATCTTTAACATTCTTTTTTTTCATTTCAATCTTGGAAAATCTGATGATTATGTGTCTTGGGATGCTCTTGTGTAGAATCTTGCAGGGGTTCTCTGTATTTCTTGAATTTGACTCTTGGCCTCTATATAGCAAGTTTGGGGACATTTTCATTGACAATATCTTGAAATATGTTTCCTGACTTGTTTGCTTTCTCTCCATCCCTTTGAAGGATTCCAGTAATTTGTAGATTTTGCTTCTTTACATAACCCCATGTTTCTCAGAGGCTTTATTTGTTTTTCTCATTCATTTTTCTTTGTTTTCATCTGTCTTATTTCAGAGAGCCAGTCTTCAAGTTCCAAGATTCTCTTCTCAGCTTGGTTTATTCTGCTGTTAATATTGTCATTGCATTGTGAAATTCTTGTAGTGTGTTTTTCCACTCTGTCAGATCACATAGTTCTTCTTTGTGGCTATTTCATTTGTCAGCTCCTGTATGGTTTTATTGCAATTCTTAGTTTCCTTGGATTGCTTATACCATTTTCTTCAATCTCAATGATCTTTGTTCCTATCCATATTCTGAATTCTATTTCTGTCATTTTAGCCAACTCAGTCTGGTTAGGAACCCTTGTTGTAGAACTAGTGTAGTCATTTGGAGGATGTAAGACACTCTGGCCATTTGATTTCCCAGAGTTCTTGCATTGGCTCTTGCCATGACTTGTAATTTTTTATTGATTGCTGGGCATTGTGTTGCTTCTTTTATAGAGTATTGGACTTTATTCAGATAAGCAGTTATTTGTTGTTTAATTTTATCCTTTTGAGGCTTTGTAAGGATGGGGATAGGATAACCTTTACTCAGGGATGGTTAAGCCTTACTACTGAGGTATGGTCCTTCTGGGATCTCTAGCGAATGACACATATAATAAATGTAGACTCACCACATGTCTTGAGGGCACTTGAGTGATTCTCAGCCTTGGTGATCTCTCTGGAAATTGCTTACTGCTTTGCTCTTCAGTTGCTCAATTGCCTTACCTTATGGATTTTTTTACTCTGCACATTCACATCTTATTGTTCAAGCAAAGACACAGGACACTTTAAGCTGGAATTCTAGATTTATTTTTTAGGGTAATTTCTTCCTCTCCAGAACTCTGTACTATACCTTTTAGCCATCTCAGGCACCTAGGTATCTGATCTCTGTCTTCTCACCGGAACAAGATTGCCGTTTCTGCTTGGAATCTTCCTCCTTGCTCCATGGTCCAAAATATGCCTCCAGGAAGAAAGCCAGATGATTTTATGGCTCCTCTCATTTCTTTCTCTTATTAGGTTTTTTTGCCCTATGCTACTGGTTGTTCAGTATCTGAAAACAGTTGTTTTACATATTTCGTCCAGTTTTATCATTGTTTAAGGTGGAAGGGTTAATCTGGTTCCTGTTATTTCATCATGTCCAGAAGTGAAAGTATCCACCACTTAAAAAGAAATCCATTTCTCCTTGATGCCACTTTTTCCTTTGTGAAGCAGGCAAACTCATATACTCTGAGTGAGGGGGCATTTGGAGGGAAAAGGCAGCTGGAGAGTAGAGAAGATTTGAAATAGTCACTTTAGAGAGAAGGAGAGCAAGTCAACAGTAGAAATATAACTGGAATGCTAGATAGAAATACAAGTGCAGGGATCTTTTGAGAATTTATGGTAATACTAATTTGCCTAAGGCATTTGAATGCTTAGATGTATGCCCTCAAACATGAGTTTGCATTGTTTTTCAAGGATTGGGATTTGTTAGATATATTAGACAAGAAGACAGAGGGGCAAGGGATGATAGAGTCCAAACAAGAGTACTTTTGAATAAATCAATCATTGGATGTAAACTGGATTAAAAGAGAAGTGAAGAAGGGAGAGGGATAGTAGACTGGGTGATCAGTGAATGGTCATATAATTTATTGTTGAACAATAAATCTGAAAGAATCATTGCTTGCTTTCAGAGAGCAGGGTGCTTGATTTCAGAGAGCAGCGTGCCTCAGTGATTTTGGAAGCGGAGTAAGGTTAGGATATCACAGGCGTGAAGTTGGAGTATGGAATGGAATTGAGCAGGTGAGATGAAGAGGTCAGGGAAATGGAGAGGTCAGATTTTTTGATGGGCTGTCTGTGTTGTCTTTCAAGTTACCCAGAATGATAGGATGTTGCCTTAGTCTCTTTGGGCTGCTGTACCAAAATACAATAAACTGGATAGCTTATAAATAGCAGAAATTTATTTCTCACAGTGCTGGTTATTGAGAAGTCTAAGATCAAGGCAGTAGTAGATTTGGTGTCTGGTGAGGGCTTGCTTCCTCATAGATGACACCTTCTTGCTGTGTCTTCACATGGTGGAAAGTGGCAAGGCAGCTCTAGGGAGCTCTTTGGGCCTTATTTATATAAGGGCACTAATCCTAATTTTGAGTGCTCGTCCATGATGGTTTAGTCATCTCCCAAAAGCCCCACCTTTTATTGCCATCACCTTGGGAGTTAGGATTTCAACATAAAAGTTTTTTGGGAACATAAACATTCAAACCATAGCAAGTGGGTATTGGAGTTAGATAATAATTGTGAGCCAGGCACATGTGGCTGAGAATTAGCATGAGTGTATTTGCAATGAATAGTATTTTCAATGTATGTAGTGGAGTCTAGTATCTAGAGCAGCACTGTCCAATATGGTAACCACTAGCCACATGTGGCTATTGAAATTTAAATTAATTAAAATGAAATGAGATAATAAATTCAATTCCTCAGTCTCACTGTGTCCGAAATTGGTGGGTTCTTGGTCTCACTGACTTCAAGAATGAAGCTGCAGACCCTCGTGGTGAGTGTTACAGTTCTTAAAGATGGTGTGTCTGGAGTTTGTTCCTTCTGATGTTTGGACGTGTTTGGAGTTCTCTTCCTTCTGGTGAGTTCGTGGTCTCGCTGGCTTCAGGAGTGGAGCTGCAGACCTTCGCGGTGAGTGTTACAGCTCTTAAGGCGGCATGTCTGGAGTTGTTCGTTCTTCCTGTCCGGAGTTGTTCATTCCTTCTGGTGGCTTCATGGTCTCACTTGCCTCAGGAGTGAAGCTGCAGACCTTCATGGTGAGTGTTGCAGCTCATAAAGGCAGTGCGGACCCAAAGAGTGAGCAGCAGCAAGATTTATTGCAAAGAGCGAAAGAACAAAGCTTCCATAATGTGGAAGGGGACCCGAACGGGTTGCCGTTGCTGCCTGGGGCAGCCTGCTTTTATTCCCTTATCTGGACCCACCCACGTCCTGCTGATTGGTTCATTTTACAGAGAGCTGATTGGTCCATCTTACAGAGAGCTGATTGGTCCGTTTTACAGAGAGCTGATTGGTCTGTTTTGACAGGGTGCTGACTGGTGCATTTACAAACCTTTAGCTAGACACAAAAGTTCTCCAAGTCCCCACTAGATGAGCTAGACACAGAGCACTGATTGGTGCATCCACTAACCCCGAGCTAGACACAGAGTGCTGATTGGTGCATTTACAATCCCTGAGCTAGACACAGAGTGCTGATTGGTGCATTTACAATCCTCTAGCTAGACACAAAGTTCTCCAACTCCCCACCAGATTAGCTAGATACAGAGTGCTGATTGGTGCATCCACCAACCCTGAGCTAGACACAGAGTGCTGATTGGTGCATATGCAATCCTCTGGCTAGACATAAAAGTTCTCCAAGTCCCCACCCGACTCAGGAGCCCAGCTGGCTTTGCCTAGTGGATCCCATGCCAGGGCCACGGGCAGAGCTGCCTGCCAGTCCCACACTGTGTGCCTGCACTCCTCAGCCCTTGGGAGGTAAATGGGACCGGGCGCTGTGGAGCAGGGGGCGGTGCCTGTCGGGGAGGCTAGGGCCACTTGGGAGCCCACCATGGGGTGTGGGGGTGGGGCTCAGGCATGGCGGGCTGCAGGTCCTGAGCCCTGTCCTGTGGGGAGGCGGCTGAGGCCTGGCGACAATTTGAGCACCGTGCGGGCAGGCCGGCAGTGCTGGGGGATCTGGTGCACCCTCCGCAGCTGCTGGCCTGGGTGCTAAGCCCCTCACTGCCTGGGGCTGGCGGTGCCGGCTGGCTGCTCCGAGTGCAGGGCCTGCCGAGCCCACGCCCACCCGGAACTCGCGCTGCCCTGTGAGTGCCGCGCGCAGCCCTGGTTCCCGCCTGCGCCTCTCCTTTCACACCCCCCACAAGGAGAGGGAGCTGGCTTCAGCATCGGCCAGCCCAGAGAGGGGCTCCCACAGTGCAGCAGCAGGCTGAAGGGTTCCTCAAGCATGGCCAGAGCAGACGCTGAGGCCGAGGAGGTGCTGAGAGCGAGCCAGGGCTGCTAGCACATTGTCATCTCTCATCACTAGCCACATGGCAAGTGCTCACTAGTTTCATGTGGCTAGTAACTGTCATATCAGCAGCATAAATATAGAAAATGTTTATCATTACAGAAAATTCTATTGTACAGTGCCGGTCGAGAGGACAGGTGTCACGTGAAGTATCTAGGCCTGTAGCAGACCTGTTGGGCTTGGAAAGAGAAACTTACCTGCAATATTCTTCATTTAGGCAGAAACCTTTTGGAACCAGAGGGCTTGAAAAGCAAGATCTTTCTTTTGCTGATATTGAGCTAATGGAACTTGTTGAATAGTTATCAAATTCTCTAACAACCCTTATGTCAGTGAAGGAAAAGTCCTTTGAAGGCAAAAACTATAATTAGATACAGCATACCTCTCTGTTATTGGAAACATTACACAAATAAATATGGAAAATATAGTATAGAAAAAAGTGGAACAAATGAAAGGCTTGGGTTTTTTTTCTTTTTTTCCCCACCCCTGTACTCTATTCTTGAGATGTTTCATATTGTTGACCTGGTCTGTAATATCTTTAGTGGTACCAGACCTCTGAGACTGTTATGTTAGGTATCATTACTTCATTTGGTATAGTTTAGAAGACAATGAAAGCTGCATATGCAATGTATTTTATTTTTTTCTTTAACCTTACTAACTTTAAGTAAGTGTGGATTTAAATTTAGTTACTGTTTCTACTAATGATTTTTTTTCTTGAGTCTTGTCTTACATATTTTGATCCTTAGGAGACCTCAGATTCTGTTTGGTGGTAGGCCCCCCATGTTAGTGGAAGATGTGGAAGAATGATTAAAATACATAGTTACTTCGATGATGGAGTCTACCTATAGGTAAAATTCATGAGTGAATACAGAAATTTTTACCTTAAGATGTGTTGCTGCTGTAACCAGTACCTAAAGTGTGAGGCACTGGCTTAGAGATCAAGCAGTTTGTGGTGGAGAAACTGGTATCAGGGCTGGAAAGCTGGAGATTTATGTTAAGTTGTGGGAAAACATTTGATAAAACTGTACTTGGGATAATTTAGGAGGCAGACTATGTATCTAATGATCCTACACTTCTAGGGGAAATGGTTGGAAACAATAATACGTGTTGGCTTTGGCACTCTGGTTTGAACAAGGTATTAAAAAAAGAGAAGTGAGCTCAGGAAAGAATTAGTCAGTTTGTGACCAAAATAAAAGGGACGAGAGAGAGTCTAGAAATCTGGAACTTAGAAGAAGTCCATTAAGACTCAGCTCCATGGCAAAGAAACTAAGGGCATAGCTTTCTTATTCAAACCTGTTATCTTAGATGGCTTCAAGGAAACCACCATTAAGTTCAAGTTCACATGCCATGCCTATTGCACACTCATATACATACACATAGATGTATAGAAACAGGGAAACTGGTAGTGAAGGTAATCTTCAAGGAGTCTAGGTATATTGATTGGCACATGCACTGATTGGAAGCAAACAGATTGAAAATCAACTTTTTGAGTCAACTGTGTGCTAAAAACCCCAGAAGTCTGGACTAAAATTGCCTTATAGTCTTTTAACCTTAAACAAAATTTGGGCCCTGAAATATTTGAAAGTAAGAAAAGGAATGCAAAAATTGTATCGGCCACAAAAAGTTACTATCCTCAATGTTCATTTCATATATGGCCATGGAAGATAAAGGATAAAGAAGAACCTCCCAGAAGGCAGAGCAAGCGACTATGGAGAGCAGTAGAGAACAGATTCTTCCAGAATTAGGGACTAATTAAGGAATTTATCCTACTGTCAGGATAGAAGGATCTCTTGAGTTTTTGCCCAACAAGATTTCATTATTACTGTGGACCAGTGACTGCTACTTATTGCCCATTCTTCCTTTCTCTGAATGGGAGTATTTGCTGTGCATTCCCTATCCCCACTAAATCTGTGTATATTGGGTTGAGCATGGGTTTAAATTATCTTTCAGTTAATAGGTTGCTGTACTATGAGGACCTACATTTGGACCTCGTGGTAACTACTGAGCACTATCAGATGATCCTAGATTTTGAGCTGGATGCAATGACTAGATGGGAATTTAGGTTGTCCTCTTTGGGGAGAGAGTGTGCAAATAAGGGTGAACACAATACTGAAATGGGTATTTGATGGCCAAAAACGCAGCCTGTGGGCAGAGACTGGCTAACTGTTCTTCAAGCCCATTTCCTTCTCCTTTGGGGCTTGCTAGAATGTGATTGAGTTTTGGCTAATGGAATGTGAACAAAGTAATGTTTCTTACTTAAATATTGGTTATATGGTTATGGAAATTTCCCATGTACAATAACTCTATATTGTCTTACCTTTCTGGCATAATGCCAGACAAGTAAGGTGACTTTGGAAACCATGTGTTAAAGATAGTGGAACTACAAGACGGAACATGTGGGTCTTGCAATCACCATTTAGGTGACAACTAAACACCATTCAGGACCATCTATTTTGGAATTTATGTGATCAAAACTCTGGACATTATCATGTTTGAGCCATCATACATTTTTGTTTGTTTTTTGGCTATAGCATCTAACTAATATAAGGGTAAAGCTCCCTTTGACCACGACCAACAGTTTTGGTTGCTTTTTTCCTCCCCAGAAGTAATTAATATTTTAAGTCTGTGTTTCTTTCTAGACATTTTACATACTTTTACATGTATTTGTGTGTGTGTGTGTGTATATATATATATATATATAAAACTATATGTTAATATTGTATATTGTGTCTTTTTGTTCCAGAACATGGGCTAGAGATCTACCTATTTATTATTTTAATTGATGTACAGAATTCTATACTGTAAATAAGTCATTGTTTATTTAGCTATTCATCTGCTGATTGGCATTAGGTTTTTGTCAATTTTTTAAATACTGTAGTTTTGAATAAGGAGGCCAAATGCCTTATGCAGCCATGGTAGATCTAGTTCTGGTGCATACACAATAATTTTTTAATTTAATTTAGTTGAGTAATAGGATCACTTTGTATTTGCATATAAGGTGAAATAAGAAGAGGTCAGGATAATTAAATTTTAGAATAGGGACCTGTGATTTGCAGTTTCAGTAAATGGAAGGCCTTGGGAATACCATGGCCCCTTGACACTTGTGTGGTTCCTTTGACCCCTTGACACTTGTGGGGTTCCTTTGGAAAGGGATAATTTTGCTAGTCTTAATTAATTTTGTCAGTTATAGAGAAATATTGGAAAACAAAGCATCTGAAATAGCCCATTGATTTCCCAGAATATTTTTGGTATCTGTAGCTAGTACCAGCCTCGGGCTGGGTCATCTTCTGAAAATCCATTCCATTGTCCCAAAGTGAGTTGATTTCTCCCAGTTAGTCTATAAACCATAATTTAATGACATGCTTCTTTGACTTGGTGTATATTTCATGTTGTTTCATCTGTTAAAAACAAGATTTTGGCCCATAGATAATACGAGGATGGGGTTGGGGAAGAGGAGTAAATTAGGCTCTTATAAATGAAAATTTAGGAAATGATAGTAATTTGTGAATTTTTAGCAAATAATGGGAATAGTACAGAAACTGTTACTTCCTTGAAATGACATTGCTTATATGAATTTTTTTTAAATGTTGCTCTCTGCTTACTAAGTTTGAGATTAAGAATGACTGAATCATTTGGGATTGAAATACAATTGTAGCTAAAGTTTTTCTTTTTTTTTCTGAGAAAAGTTAGATATCTTACATTGTTATAACTTACAATTGCGTATGAAACACACTAGATATTTTTATTATATATAGAAAATTTAAAAATATTTTTGTATTTGTAGAATCATCTAATGAAGCAAAGAGTCTTCTTTGTAAAATTACAAATCTACTGATTTATCTTTCTGAAAAAACAAATCTTCATCATGCAATTAATACACATATTTGAGCCTCTACTATGTAAAAAGTGTAGTACTTGGCTTCATGAATATTGTATATCGAAAGTAATTAGAATATTGACATCCTAATGGTTGGTGAGATTTTGATATGACAATGAATGACAGCTTCTGAAGCTGGAGTATTATAAAATCTTACATTCTGTGAATTGGTCAAGTCTGTCCATGAAAAATCTTAGACATTGGTCAAGTGAGACTGGCTTAGGGGGAAAAAATAAAGATTTATTCACAGTAAGAGTCCCAGATGGTTCTTTTGTGTAACCTTGATCCAGCTCTTATTCACCCACCCCTTTTCATCATTGTTTTGTGTCATCTGCTTACTTCTGCTATCTTGTCTTTCATCCCATCAAGCTGTTAGCAGCCTCACAGGGGTCTCAAGACTTAACGCCTCTTCCTAGCTGCCTGTATCATTCCTTGCCTTCCTGTAGCTGCTTTGGGTTTTTCTCTCCCATGTCTCATTTTTAATAGAATGTGAACTCTGTGCTTTATTGTTCTCCATTCTCAAAAGTTAATTACATTTAGACCATGCATGGGGAAGAAGAATTACTTCTTCTTTTTGCAAAGAATATGTTTTCACTTATTTTTACTTCTTTTACTTTTTTTTTTTTATGAAGAATATGTGTTTAAAAATTTCAAATGGAGTAATCATTATACTAATTCTGGCAGAGGGTAACATTTTGTGATTATTTACCTCCTTATTTTAAATGTGTCCCAACGTTTATATTATTAATAAAATTATTTGCCCTACTCTGAGGGTACAGAATGAAAATGTTGCATAAAGTAATATAGTCACTTAATTTTGAATAAATAACCATATTTTCTCTGGTAAACCTTTAAACAAAAGAACTCCAACACTCATTTTCTTTAAAAAATGTAAAGATCTCTTAGTTGCCAAACCTTGGTTATAATAATAATTAACATCTATCACATAACCCATTTTCATAAAGTAGGATTATTAGCATCATTACTTAATTTAAAAGTCTTATCACTTTTTACTTTAATCCCATATATTTTTATCTTCCTACTGACTTATACCATTGAGACCTATAAGACAGTCAATTATATTTCAAGGTCAGAGAAAAACAATTAAGAAAACAATAGCTCTCAGACCACTTTTTAAAAATAATAATTTTAGCGGAGAAGATTCAAGATAGAAGGTAGAAGATTCATAAAAAGTTGTCATTTACATTTTTGTTAGCTTGAACAACAGAAAATATGTAATAATGTAAAACATTCACATTTTGTGTTTATTATGATGTCCTATTATGATAAGATAATTTCCTTTTTTCAAAGTGTATGTTCTCATACATAATTTTAAAAACGTTTTTTCATGTTCAAATTTGTCCTCAATGAGTCATAATTTGAAATTACAGTTTTTTTTGAGTACTAACCTTTGATTAGATCATATTTTAAAATTAAAATATTGGAATCATACGGTTCAACTTTGTATAAACTTTTTTACAAACATTATATTAGTTTTTTAAATTAAAACTGCTTAAGTAAGAAAAAAATTAAAAACATGGACTAAACAAAATAACTTGTATATAATCTCATTATCACTCACATATAAACATTATTAATATTTTGGCAAATAAAACTGGAAATATGCTATACATAGTTTTGTATCTTGTTTTTGAGGCATGCAGTGACATTATTTTTACTTGTATTTTCGAAGAATAATTCTAGCATCTATTGAAGTATAGACTATATATGTATGCAAAACTGGAAACAGAGGCAAGTTAGGAGGCTAACAGTATAATCCAGTTCAGTTCTAAGATGAGTGGCTTAGGACAGGGTGGTAGGAGTAAAGAGAGGTTAGATTCTGCATGTACTTGCGTTTTGAATGTAACGCTTATGTAATTTTCTCATGGATCAGATATGAATGTCAGAGAGATGAAACAAGGACAATCCTGAGCCACTGGGTGAATGGAATTGTTATTTATTAAGCAGTTATTAAGATAATTTAATAACCTATTTTAATGAACCATATAATATTCTGTTTCATGAATGTGCTAAAATGTATTTAACTATTTTCTTGTTGGATATTCAGATTGTATTCTTTTTTCACTATTAAAAATTAAGATGAACATCTTGTAATTAGATCTTTGACTACATAGCTGATTATATTCTCAGGATAGAGCTCAAGAAGCAGACTGAGTCAAAAGATAAAAGAAGTTTTATAGTTATGTGTGTGTGTGTATTTCTTTAAGGCTGTGGATGTTTTTCTCAGTTCTGGTGTTTTTCTGAGAGGCTGTGTAAGCGCACTTGTCTAATTCCATTCTCATTGGCATTGGCTATCATTAGGTGTTACCATTAAAACACCAATAACAACAAATCAAAACCAAGAACCTTTGCCAGTGTGACAGATAAGAAAAGGTGTACAGTGGGGTGGAGCCAAGATGGCCAAATAGGAACAGCTCCAGTCTACAGCTCCCAGTGTGAGCGACGCAGAAGATGGGTGATTTCTGCATTTCCAACTGAGGTACCATGTTCATCTCACTGGGGAGTGCCAAACAGTGGGTGCAGGACAGTGGGTGCAGCGCAGCGAGCATGAGCCAAAGCAGGGCAAGGCATCGTGTCACCCGGGAAGCACAAGGGGTCAGGGAATTCCCTTTCCTAGTCAAAGAAAGGAGTGACAGACGGCACCTGGAAAATCGGGTCACTCCCACCCTAATACAGCACTTTTCCAAAGGGCTTAACAAACAGCACACCAGGAGATTATATCCTGCACATGGCTCGGAGGGTCCTACGCCCACGGAACCTCGCTCATTGCTAGCACAGCAGTCTGAGATCAAACTGCGAGGTGGCAGGGAGGCTCGGGGAGGGGCGCCCGCCATTGCTGAGGCTTGAGTAGGTGAGCAAAGCAACCAGGAAGCTCAAACTGGGTGGAGCCCACCACAGCTCAAGGAGGCCTGCCTGCCTCTGTAGGCTCTACCTGTGGGGGCAGGGCACAGACAAACAAAAGGCAGCAATAACCTCTGCAGACTTAAATGTCCCTGTCTGACAGCTTTGAAGAGAGTAGTGGTTCTCCCAGCACACAGCTTGAGATCTGAGAATGGGCAGACTGCCTCCTCAAGTGGGTCCCTGACCCCTGAGTAACCTGGCTGGGAGGCAACCCCCGGTAGGGGCAGACTGACACCTCACATGGCCGGGTACTCCTCTGAGACAAAGCTTCCAGAGGAACGATCAGGCAGCAGGCTTTGCAGTTCACCAACATCCGCTGTTCTGCAGCCACCACTGCTGATACCCAGGCAAACAGGGTCTGGAGTGGACCTCCAGTAAACTCCAACAGACCTGCAGCTGAGGATCCTGACTGTTAGAAGGAAAACTAACAAACAGAAGGGACATGCACACCAAAACCCCATCTGTACGTCACCATCATCAAAGACCAAAGGTAGATAAAACCACAAAGATAGGGAAAAAACAGAGCAGAAATACTGGAAACTCTAAAAAACAGAGTGCCTCTCCTCCTCCAAAGGAATGCAGCTCCTCACCAGCAAAAGACCAAAGCTGGACGGAGCATGACTTTGACAAGTTGAGAGAAGAAGGCTTCAGAAGATCAAACTACTCTGAGCTAAAGGAGGAAGTTCGAATGAATGGCAAAGAAGTTAAAAACCTTTAAAAAAAAATTAGACGACTGGCTAACTAGAATAACCAATGCAGAGAAGTCCTTAAAGGACCTGATAAAGCTGAAAACCATGGCACGAGAACAACGTGACAAATGCACAAGCCTCAGTAGCTGATTCGATCAACTAGAAGAAAGTATCAGCGATGGAAGATGAAATGAATGAAATGAAGCAAGAAGAGAAGTTTAGAGAAAAAAGAATAGAAGAAACAAACAAAGCCTCCAAGAAATATGGGACTATGTGGAAAGACCACATCTACGTCTGATGGGTGTACCTGAAAGTGACAGGGAGAATGGAACCAAGTTGGAAAACACTCTTCAGGATATTATCCAGGAGAACTTCCCCAACCTAGCAAGGCAGGCCAACATTCAAATTCAGGAAATACAGAGAACGCCACAAAAATACTCCTCAAGAAGAGCAACTCCGAGACACATAATTGTCAGATTCCCCAAAGTTGAAATGAAGGAAAAAATGTTAAGGGCAGCCAGAGAGAAAGGTCGGGTTACCCACAAAGGGAAGCCCATCAGACTAACAGCGGATCTCTCGGCAGAAACTCTACAAGCCAGGAGAGAGTGGGGGCCAATATTCAACATTCTTAAAGAAAAGAATTTTCAACCCAGAATTTCATATCCAGCCAAATAAGCTTCATAAGTGAAGGAGAAATAAAATCCTTTACAGACAAGCAAATGCTGAGAGATTTTGTCACCACCAGGCCTGCCCTAAAAGAGCTCCTGAAGGAAGCAATAAACATGGAAAGGAACAACTGGTACCAGCCACTGCAAAAACATGCCAAATTGTAAAGACCATCGAGGCTAGGAAAAACTGCATCAGCTAACGAGCAAAATAACCAGCTAACATCATAATGACAGGATCAGATTCACACATAACAATATTAACCTTAAATGTAAATGGACTAAATGCTCCAATTAAAAGACACAGACTGGCAAATTGGATAGTCAAGACCCATCAGTGTGCTGTATTCAGGAAACCCATCTCACGTGCAGAGACACCCATAGACTCAAAATAAAAGGATGGAGGAAGATCTACTAAGCAAATGGAAAACAAAAAAAGGCAGGGGTTGCCATCCTAGTCTCGGATAAAACAGACTTTAAACCAACAAAGATCAAAAGAGACAAGGCCATTACATAATGGTAAAGGGATAAATTCAACAAGAAGAACTAACTATCCTAAATATATATGCACCCAATACAGGAGCACCCAGATTCATAAAGCAAGTCCTTAGTGACCTACAAAGAGACTTAGACTCCCACACAATAATAATGGGAGACTTTAAAACCCCACTGTCAATATTAGACAGATCAACGAGACAGAAAGTTAACAAGGATATCCAGGAATTGAACTCAGCTCTGCACGAAGAGGACCTAATAGACATTTACAGAACTCTCCACCCCAAATCAACAGAATACAAATTCTTTTCAGCACCACACCACACCTATTCCAAAATTGACCACATAATTGGAAGTAAAGCACTCCTCAGCAAATGTAAAAGAACAGAAATTATAACAAACTCTCTCAGACCACAGTGCAATCAAACTAGAACTCAGGATTCAGAAGCTCACTCACAACCGCTCCACTACATGGAAACTGAACAATCTGCTCCTGAATGACTACTGGGTACATAACAAAATGAAGGCAGAAATAAAGGTGTTCTTTGAAACTAACGAGAACAAAGACACAACATAACCAGAATCTCTGGGACACATTCAAAGCAGTGTGTAGAGGGAAATTTATAGCACTAAATGCCCTCAAGAGAAAGCAGAAAAGATCTAAAATCGACACCCTAACATCACAATTAAAAGAACTAGAGAAGCAAGAGCAAACACATTCAAAAGCTAGCAGAAGGCAAGAAATAACTAAAATCAGAGCAGAACTGAAGGAAATAGAGACACAAAAAACCCTTCAAAAAATCAATGAATCCAGGAGCTGGTTTTTTGAAAAGATCAACAAAATTGATAGACCGCTAGCAAGACTAATAAAGAAGAAAAGAGAGAAGAATCAAATAGACGCAATAAAAAATGACAAAGGGGATATCACCACCGATCCCACAGAAATACAAACTACCATCAGAGACTGCTATAAACACCTCTATGCAAATAAACTAGAAAATCTAGAAGAAATGGATAAATTACTCGACACATACACCCTCCCAAGACTAAACCAGGAAGAATTTGAATCTCTGAATAGACAATAACAGGCTCTGAAATTGAGGCAATAATTAATAGCTTACCAACCAAAAAGAGTCCAGGACCAGATGGATTCATAGCCGAGTTCTACCAGAGGTACAAGGAGTAGCTGGTACCATTCCTTCTGAAACTATCCCAATCAATAGAAAAAGAGGGAATCCTCCCTAACTCATTTTATGAGGCCAGCATCATCCTGATACCAAAGCCTGGCAGAGACACAACAAAAAAAAGAGAATTTTAGACCAATGTCCTTGATGAACATTGATGCAAAAATCCTCAATAAAATACTGGCAAACCGAATCCAGCAGCACATCAAAAAGCTTACCCACCATGATCAAGTGGGCTTCATCCCTGGGATGCAAGGCTGGTTCAACATACGCAAATCAATAAACATAATCCAGCATTTAAACAGACCCAAAGACAAAAACCACATGATTATCTCAATAGATGCAGAAAAGGCCTTTGACAAAATTCAACCACGCTTCATGCTAAAAACTCCCAATAAATTAGGTATTGATGGGACGTATTTCAAAATAGTAAGAGCTATCTATGACAAACACACACCCAGTATCATACTGAATGGACAAAAAGTGGAAGCATTCCCTTTGAAAACTGGCACAAGACAGGGATGCCCTCTCTCACCACTCCTATTCAACATAGTGTTGGAAGTTCTGGCCAGGGCAGTCAGGCAGGAGAAGGAAATAAAGGGCATTCAGTTAGGAAAACAGGACGTCAAATTGTCCCTGTTTGCAGATGACATGATTGTATATCTAGAAAACCCCATCGTCTCAGCTCAAAATCTCCTTGAGCTGATAAGCAACTTCAGCAAAGTCTCAGGATACAAAATCAATGTGCAAAAATCACAAGCATTCTTATACACCAATAACAGACAAACAGAGAGCCAAATAATGAATGAACTCCCATTCACAATTGCTTCAAAGAGAATAAAATACCTAGGAATCCAACTTACATGGGACTTGAAGGACCTCTTCAAGGAGAACTACAAACCACTGCTCAAGGAAATAAAAGAGGATGCAAACAAATGGAAGAACATTCCATGCTCCTGGGTGGGAAGAATCAATATCGTGAAAATGGCCATTCTGCCCCAGGTAATTTATACATTCAATGCCATCCCCATCAAGCTACCAATGACTTTCTTCACAGAATTGGAAAAAACTACTTTAAAGTTCATATGGAACCAAAAAAGAGCCCGCATCGCCAAGTCAATCCTAAGCCAAAAGAACAAAGCTGGAGGCATCACACTACCTGACTTCAAACTATACTACAAGGCTACAGTAACCAAAACAGCATGGTACTGGTACCAAAACAGAGATATAGACCAATGGAACAGAACAGAGCCCTCAGAAGTAATGCTGCATATCTACAACTATGTGATCTTTGACAAACCTGAGAAAAACAAGAAATGGGGAAAGGATTCCCTATTTAATAAATGGTGCTGAGAAAACTGGCTAGCCATATGTAGAAAGCTGAAACTGGATCCCTTCCTTACACCTTATACGAAAATTAATTCAAGATGGATTGACGACTTAAATGTCAGACCTAAAACCATAAAAACCCTAGAAGAAAACCTAGGCAATACCATTCAGGACATAGGCGTGGGCAAGGATTTCATGTCTAAAACACTGAAGGCAATGGCAACAAAAGCCAAAATTGACAAATGGGATCTAATTAAACTGAAGAGCTTCTGCACAGCAAAAGAAACTACCATCAGAGTGAACAGGCAACCTACAGAATGGGAGAAAATTTTTGCAACCTACTCATCTGACAAAGGGCTACTATCCAGAATCTACAAAGAACTCAAACAAATTTACAAGAAAAAAAACAAACACCTGCATCAACAAGTGGGCAAAGGATATGAACAGACACTTCTCAAAAGAAGACATTTATGCAGCCAAAAAACATATGAAAAAATGCTCATCATCACTGACCATCAGAGAAATGCAAATCAAAACCACAGTGAGATACCATCTCACACCAGTTAGAATGGCGATCATTAAAAAGTCAGGAAACAGCAGGTGCTGGAGAAGATGTGGAGAAATAGGAACACTTTTACACTGTTGGTGGGACTGTAAACTAGTTCAACCATTGTGGAAGTCAGTGTGGCAATTCCTCAGGGATCTAGAACTAGAAATGCCATTTTACCCAGCCATCGCATTGCTGGGTATATACCCAAAGGATTATAAATCATGGTGCTGTAAAGACACATGCACACATATGTTTATTGTGGCACTATTCACAATAGCAAAGACTTGGAACCAACCCAAATGTCCAACAATGATAGACTGGATTAAGAAATTGTGGCACATATACACAATGGAATACTATGCAGCCATAAAAAAGGATGAGTTCATGTCCTTTGTAGGGACATGGATGAAGCTGGAAACCATCATTCTCAGCAAACTGTCGCAAGGAGAAAAAACCAAACACTGCATGTTCTCACTCATAGGTGGGAATTGAACAATGAGAACACATGGACACAGGAAGGGGAAAATCACACACTGGGTCTGTTGTGGGGTGGGAGGGATAACATTAGGAGATATACCTAATGTTAAATGACGAGATAAAGGGTGCAGCACACCAACATGGCACATGTATACGTATGTAAAAAACCTTCACGGTGTGCACATGTACCCTAAAACTTAAAGTATAATAATAATACAATTAAAAAAAGAAAGGTATATTGTCTTGCCTTGCATTAAGCATAAAAAGGAATAATAATTTTTTTCACAGATGTTTTCTCTTCATATACTTTACATAAAGGTAATTTGCTATTTTTAGTGTAGTTTGAGAAATGAGAGCTAAGATTACTGAGCACATATACCTTGGTTACGCACATTGCAAGGCACCTCATATTATTTTACTTAACAGTCACAACATGTTAAGATACATAATATTGCTTACATTGTATAAATGAAGAAAGAAAAATAATTGCAAAGAACTTGACAATACGCATGAGGACGCTGCTTTATAGAAAAGCCAAATGTATTTGTAATGTTGCATGAAAGGCTTGATTCCCTTTGGGCCCTTCACAGTTTTAAAGAGTGTTACTGTTGAAAATTCTAATTTTAATTTGTCATAGCAGGAGATTTTTATATTTTATATTGAAAAAAATAAAATGCTTTACACAGATTCAAAGAGAAAGTTGATAATGTGATGTTTTCCTTGTATATTAGAAGAAGATTTACATGACAGAGAAGAAATGATTTGCCTTTTAACAAAATCATTTTTAGGTAAGTTTTAGAATAGACATTGCTAGACTTGAAAATATGCATTCTTGTTTCTTGTCATATGTTGCCCACTTGAAGAAAACTTAATAGCATTGAATCTGATTTTCCCCTGTCAAGCCAGTTAGTCATATTCTGAATTAATCAGGCTACACAGTGGAGAAAATTTTTTTCCGATCTTTACAAGAAGAAGTTGTACCATTTATTATCAAAATTCTCATTTTATTAAATGAAAAAACATGACATATTGGCTTTTCACTTCTGAAATCATGTATCTATGTTTATCTGTATACACATCCACATGCTTAGTATATGTATATACATACACTCTACAGTTTATGTAAATAAATTATGTATTTCACATATATGTCTATATACAATGTAAAATAAAATTTATATACTACACATTTTTATAAATAATCATACATTTACATATGTATTTTATATGTTAATATATATGTGTATATATATGTCTGTCACGATGTTTATTGTTAGAAGTATATTCTGTGATGTGTTTTGGGTGTGGTTTTTGTCATTTGCGTGTTCAGTCTTCTATTGGTGCTTTGCTCTTAGGTCCCTTTCAACAGTTAGTGGTATGCTGCCCCCAGGTGTTGGCAAGTACTTTGATTCACATGATCTCGTGGTCTGAATTTACAAAGCCTGTTTTAGCTAAGGTCTAGATTATGACTTTCACAGAATTCCTATTGTAGTTAAAAAACATCTTTTATTAAAACAGATGAACAGAACAACGTATGTACAGGAAGCTGGCTAATTTCTATCCTGCGAACTCTTTAAGAAACCAGTATCTTTGAACAATATGGTACCTTTCTATTAATCTTTTACTGTTGTCCATCCCTAGATTTATCATAGTACTTTGATTAGAATGGTCTCTTCTGATTTACTCTGACAGCCTCTGGTGGTCAAGTAGTTGCCTGGATTCCAACGTGGTTCATGGTACTATTATGAAGTGGTCATTATCTACATGGCTTTAGATGTCAGGCCAGTTTGCTGTTAAAATGGTTCCTTTCCTCTTGGATTCTCAGACTTGGATGATGGTGATGCATTTATTTTACTTCGAGAAGTAATATTATTGAAGAGATGGAATGAGTTTTTACTTTTCTCCTGCTCTAACTCTCCCAAAGTTCCTCTTGTGGTATGGAAGCAGGATAGAAAAAAAGAGAGTCAACTTCAAATTTTCTTCTTCATCCACCTATGACTGAATTTCAGATGAGAATATTTTTCTAGTTTGCACTATTAGAAATAGAACCTATTAATTTGCCTTGTGTTTGTAGAATTTAGATTGCTATAGTCTCCTGCATTAAAGACACCAACCACATGATTGATAACTAAAAATATAGACAAGGAGCAGATGAGATCAGGCAATGCATAGATCAATATTAGTTCAGAGAATGTTTCTTTGATAATGTAGGTAGAAGGGAAATAGGGCTATCACATCTTTGGATTCTCATGAGGATCCTGAGTCATGCTAATAATGTAACCACTATAAAGTGGATGCTTTACATACGTTCTCTGCAATCCTCTAATTTCCTGGAAATAAAAAATAAATATAAATTACAAATAGAAAGTTAATTAAGGATTAGAGTTTTAATGAATTGGTCCAATGTCACATATTAGAAAGTTTTGGAGTCAGAACTTGAAGTCAGTTCCTGGTGATTTAGTGGCTAGGGAGAAAAAGAACTTGAACTCAGGATTGCCCAACTTCATTACCCTCCCTATTTCCAGTACAGGATTTTCTTTCAAGTTTGGGGCATTTTCTCTCTAGGAGAGATTTTTTTAAAGAAGAAAATTGGTTAAAATATTTAGGAATGGAAATTGGAATAATTCTAGAAGTGTCTTAATCTGCAGCTAATAGCAGCTAGTTAGCTGTCAAATGATTTATTTCAAGTGAGTATAATTTACTACTTGAAGTTCAGTTCAGTATTGGTGGTAGAGGGGCACCAAAATGTGGTAGACACTAAGCTTCCAGAGGATTAACATTTTCACTTTGTGAAATAATACTCCATAGACTCTTCAAAATTAAATTTCATTTTCTTGTTTTTGTTTTTCTCTTTTCTCTTTCTGGAACATCTATTAGTCTATCAGAAGTTGAATATCCTGGTTCTATCCTCTATGGCTCTTATATTTTAAAAATATTTCTATCTTCTTATTTTACATTCTCGTAGTTTCTCTTCACTCTTTGTATTGAAATGCTTTTTATTGTAGTCATATTTTAATTTCTAAGAATTGCTTTTAATTTCTCATTCTCTTTTCATGGCATCCTTTTTAAAGTTTCTGTGTTTTCTTATAGTTTTTAAAACTGGTGTTTAACAAGCAAATAATAATAAACAATTATTTAAGTTCTCTGAATTCTCTTTCTTTCTTCTGAGATCTTCATATATTTTTCATTTGTTTTTGTTGATCCTTTTTTTTATGCTGAAGGCCATGGAAGATTATGTTTTCCAAAAATGGCCACAGCAATATTTCTGATCCCACAAGTGCTTCTAGAACCTTGCTACT
This sequence comes from Gorilla gorilla gorilla, assembly GCF_029281585.2. NCBI lineage: Eukaryota > Metazoa > Chordata > Mammalia > Primates > Hominidae > Gorilla > Gorilla gorilla. The sequence goes on along the minus strand of NC_073237.2, from coordinate 48,619,986 downwards.
CCCATATCAAGATGTGGAGTCTATTTCCCTCTTTTTGAAATTGAATGGGCCTTTGTGAAGTGACAGTGCATGGCTTTTGAGACTATGTCATAAAGACATGGCTTCTGCCTGATTTTCTTTCTCTCTCTCAATTTTCTCTGTTGGAAACCAGCCATCATTCTCTGGGAAAGCCTGGGTCACATGGTGAACTAGGGATAATATGCTCAGCTAACAGCTCAGCTAGGGTCTCTTGCAACAAGCTAGCATCTCATGCAACAAGCTAGCATCAAATGCTAGACCTGTGTGAATGAGCCTTCAGATGACTTCATACACCAGCCTTCAGCTGAGGCTCCAGATAATAGGGAACAGAGACTAGCAGTCCCTGCTGTGCCATACTCTATTTCCTGATCCATAGAATCCATGAGTCTAATCACAGTAGTTTGACACCATTATGTTTTAGATTAATTTGTCATATGTAACCCTGGAACACATGACATATTGTTCTAAATTGTAACTGGAACAAAGGCGTTCATCAAATTTATGAAAAGCTTTGTTTGGTCATTCACATTTAAGAATGAAGAAAAAAATGCTAACTAGGAGCTCTTTGTATATAGTTAAGAGTTGGTGGCTGGTTGGCTTTCCTTTAGGATGGATGGGCTATGAGCTTGCTGTTAGGCTGGGCAACCCTCAAATGAATATGCTGGTCCTTCCTTTTTGGCACCACCACTTGTAGCTAGTTGCCTATTGCTCCCTTAGAGATCTCATTCAATTTTTATTTGTTTTTAGTTTGCTTTATGAAATAAATACCTTCTTTTTTCTCCCTTGCAGGTAAATGTCTGCTTACAGTTTTGTATGATTATGTGTGTGTGGAGGAGGGGACATGTGGGTGTGGTTGGTTATTCCAAGTATAGTCTTTTAATTAATTTCTATCTTCTACAGCTTGATTTACTCCCGCCTTGTATTGTAGTGGTTTTACAACTTGAGCGTCTTCTAGGTTGTAGACCATTACTCCTCTTTTCTGTACACATCTCCTACATATACTCTAGGTTGAAGATTGAAGCTTTCACTGCTTTCTAAAATGGAAGTTTGCCAGAGAAGAGTGTCATCTTGAACTAGACTTTAGACCTTCTTGAGTCTGTTGCTTGTTTATTTTCATAGAAATCTTCTGTTTTGTTCAAGTTTGAAAGTGTTTCATATACACCTAGGGGAATGCCATATCTTTCCTTATAATTATTAAAAGTTTCCATGTATCTGATATTGTCACCTGTTTTTTATTCCTAATTTTGCATCTTTGTCCTTTTAATCTGATTAAGCTAGCTTGTGAGGGTGCCCTAGATTATGTTTCTTTTAGATTGATTAGGCTACTTGAGTTCAAAGACCTTGTGATTTTTGAGCCTTTAGTTTGTTGTAGCTGAATAAGCTTTTCTGCTTCTAAGTAATTTTTTTGTGTGTCTGAGCAACTCATGTTAGAATTCTCCATACCCGATCTGCTTTCCTCTGGGTCAGAATGAAGGAAAAGGATAATCTTGTTATTTCTTAGAATCCATTTTTAAAATCTGAGGTGAGGACCTTTCTTTCTTAGAAGTCTTCAATAGTAGGATTTCATGACAGAGTAAATGTAGAGGATATAGGAATAGAAGGGAATAAAAGATGAGTTAATATTTTATACTGTAAGATTAATAGTACTGCTAACAACAAAGAGATAGGGCAGGGGAATCAGTTTGGGGAATGTGAAGAAGATGATTTCAGCTTTTCGTTTTGTTTTATTTTGAGATGATCATAAATTCTAGTGAGGAAATGCATAGTTGTTGGTTGTAGTAAAGTGTTAAAGATTTAAAAAGTAGGTGAAACATCTTGAAAGCATGAAAGGAAGAGCAAACAAATGTAGCAAAGATCTAAATTTGGAAGGCAGGAGGTAAAAGAGAAGATACAGAAAAAAAACCAGGACTTAGAAAAGTCATATGTGAAGAATTTTATTGAGAAAGCGTTCAGTAACATCAAATGCCCATACATATTAGGTGTTTAGTTTGAATCTATTTTGAAAACTTGTTTAAACTAATTTTGCTTATTGTATATTTTTAGATTTATATGTAGGAACTCCTTAAAAGAAGATAGCTTTCAAAAGAAAGATTTATTTAGCAAGTAGCTATTCCTGGGTCAAAACACATTTCATCTTGTACTGGAAGAAACAGATATGCGTAGATTTAAGTGCAATACAGAATAGAGAGGACCATCATTCTGTATAGGGTGCTACAGAAGCCTGAATATTATGTGTAAAAGCTGTAGGTTGTCAAAGAATGAAAACTATTTTTTCAAACTACAATGAAAATGATTTTTCTCTGTAATATTTTTTAGAGAAAACAGAATGAAAACTATTTTTTCAAACTGTAATGAAAACGATTTTCTCTGTAATATTTTTCTCTTTTCTAAAAATAGGTCAGAAAATAGCTTATGTTGATGGAAAAAATAATCAGGGTTTTTGTATCTTTAGTTCATAAGTGAGCTTTCTCCTTCTTGACTGGCATTTGGAAGACTGGGAACTGTACACTGGCATGTTGAGTCCTGTCTCTGCTAGGAGAATGGTGAGTCCAAAGGCCAGATTTCACACGGCAAAGAATGGCAAGCATATTTATTGAGTGTTTACTATATGTTTGGCTCTCTGATCAATACTTCAAATATATTGTTACATTCAGTCCTCACAGCAACCTATAGTATAGACACCCAAATTTCCTTTTACAGATTAGAAAATTAATGCTCAGGGATGTTAGTAATTTGACCGTTTCCTCAGGTAGTAAATATTATAGCAGGAATCTGTATTTCAATCTATTGGCTCTTTTATTACATCTAATGTGTGGATGGGAAGGGAAAGTAGTAGATATAGGTTTTTACCTTTGAGGGATTAGCAAAGGCAGAAAGAAAAGCGGATACATGATAACTTGAGGGAAGATGATGGCCAAGTGAAATTTACAGAAATTAGGACCACTTAAATGTGTCTAAAATGAAAGCCTTGATTCTGAAAACATGTAAAGATGAGAAGAGGGAGATGTGAAGAAAGATAGAAAGACTTGGGATTGGATAAACAGAGATGTGAAAGTCAGTAATTTTTGTGTCTAAAGCATCTAAAATTTAAGGTGATATAAGTCTGATTCCCATGTGTTTTCCCTCTTTAGTGAAAATACTCTGCAAAACTTGCTATGCAAGAGATTCATATTATATATGCTAAAAGAACTATGTAGGCTGGGCATGGTGGCTCACACCTGTAATCCCAGCACTTTGGGAGGCCGAAGTGGGAGGATTGCTTGAGCCCAGGAGTTAAAGACCAGCCTGGACAACATGGCAAATCCCCATCTCTACTAAAAAATAAAAAATTAGCCAGGTGTGGTTGCATGTGCCTATAGTCCAAGCTACTCAAGAAACGGAGGCGGCAGGATCACCTGAGTCCAGTAGATTGAGGCTGCAGTGAACCATGATTGTGCCACTGCACTCCAGCCTGGACAACAGAGTGAGACACTGCTCAAAAAAATGTGCAATAATGGTAGCAAATATGGTATTTGCTATAATTATGGCATAATAGTAGGCTTGTTGCTGAATAAATGAGATTACTACTGATAATCTGTCTTCTTCAGTAGCGAAGTTGGTGTGCCTGTGATTTGTTGAGATTCATGTCAGTGTTCCTCAAGCAGTGACAACAACTGGTAGTACCCATAAAAATCCTTGCTGGAATGCTGTTTGAGATAGCTTTGTATTTTCCTAAGTTACTAAGGCATCAATGGAATATTTAGTTTAAATCAAATATCCTTATGAGAAAGTGTTTTTGTTTGTTTTTACGGTGGTGGAAACTTTTAGGAAGTAAGACATGAAAGACTTATCTGATCTAGGTGACCTATTGAGATTTATTTTAGTTTTACATGTTATAACCAGCAGAGGTTTCACAAATAACCTCTGTAGTATTATAATTCATATCTTATTCCAGTTACAGAAGAAAGCAGGATATTCATTTTCTAACTTTTATGTTACTATATGCTTATTACGAGGAAAGCATATTAAGAAATAGACTTTCCCCCAAACAAACAAAACCCTAAAACAGCTGCCTGGCCTTTTTGATTGATTCTAATGATAGTAAAGTCCCTAATAATAGGAAGTTCAGACATTGAGAATTATATATTCTCATTTAATGCAATCCGCTTTACCATGTGGAACAATGCACCCAGAGTCTTTAACCGTAATGTCAAAAAGGAGATGGGAAAACTTTTTCTTTGAAATACTGATTGTTCGTTATTGAGAGTAAAAAGTAAAGCAATTGGATATTGAAGGATAATCAAGAATCTATTGGTATTATGCATATTTACAGTTCTGTAGAGATAGATTTCAAACACTGGCTAAGAGTGGTTAGAATCTTAATTGCTTAAGAATTGTTAGAATCTTAAATATTTAGAAATTGAACATAGAGACCCTGTTGAAGAATGCCTGTAAAGTTGAATAATTCATTATATTATAAATGAGTTCCTTTGGGCTGTTCAGCAATTTTGGCTTTTTCTCCCTCTTTTCTTATGGCCATATCTTAATTTTTTTTTTTTTTTTTTTGAGATGGAGTCTCGCTCTGCCACCCAGGCTGGAGCGCAGTGGCACGATCTCAGCTCACTGCAAGCTCCACCTCCCAGGTTCACACCATTCTCCTGCCTCAGCCTCCTGAATAGCTGGGACTACAGGTGCCCACCACCATGCCTGGCTAACTTTTTTTTTGTATTTTTAGTAGAGACGGAGTTTCACCATGTTAGCCAGGATGGTCTCGAACTCCTAACCTTGTGATCCGGCTGCTTCGGCCTCCCAAAGTGCTAGGATTACAGGTGTGAGCCACCATACCCGGCCCTTAATTTTTATAATAACAAAACTGTACTTCGTAAGTGCTTAAAAAAAGTTAGCAACTTCAAAGATAAAATGCAAACAAAACTAAAAAATAGATCATGTAATAAAAGAGCACCACATTAGGAATCTTTAGAGCTGAAGAATTAAAACACACTTGACACTTTCTTAATCTTCTTATTCTATTAATGTATGAAACCTAGAACTGGAAGCTTACTGGTATTTTTTCTGCATTGTAATTATACTAATAAACATCTTTGACTGTGACCTTGGAATTTACAGTGCAATAGGAAAGATTTCTTATAAGTCAATGCTTTAGAAGAAAAATGGGATTATTGCACAAGTGGATTGCATGTTAAGCACATGTACTCTCATACCATTTGTTCCAGTTAGTTTTGAGCTTTAACTTGTCTTTAGGTTTTCTTTAAAAAACAGAGAGGGTTCTTATTAAATTCAGACTCCTGACAGATCTTTGTAATATTATTGAGTCAACTACAAAGTAACTACTTTACCTTGAAATGTGCAAAAGGAATCAATAGGCTTACAAAACTGCCTTTTAAAAAATGTTTGTAATCATATTTTTCCTGGTAGCCTGAATATCAATGTGTATGACCTTTCTTGGTTTCTTTCTTTCTTTGGTTTTGTTGCAATATTAAAGTCCCTTATAGTTAGAGGTGTTTGAGTATTTTGGTTTTGATTTTTTTGTCCCCTGCGCCAGCGTCTTACTTTTTTGTCTTTTTTGTTTGTTTGTTTGTTTTGGTAAAGAAGTACTACTTACAAGGAATTTTCCTTAGGGTGTCTTTATTTTTCGACTCAATCAGCTTTTCCCATGATCTTCTTTTTGTTTTTGTTTTAAAGTCAAGTCTATAAAGAATTTTATTTTTTAAACTTTTGGTGCGAAATGCCATAGAAATGCCAAATAAATCTACAGTGGACATTCAAATGGTGAGATACAAGTCAAATCCCTTTCTCCTTTAATTTGACCTTATCCAGCTGTGGTTGGCATTTGAGCTCTTTGTGTGCCTTCCTTAAATGAGGTTACATTTTCATTTGAAATACAGTCATGTGTCATTTAAGGATGGGGCTGTGCTCTGAGAAATGTGTCAGACGATTTTGTTGTACAAACATCATGTAATGTACTTACACAGACCTACATAGTATACCCTTCTACACACATAGGCTCTGTGGTAAAGCCTGTTGCTTCTAGGCTACAAACCTGTACAGAATGTTACTATACTGAATGCTGTAGGCAATTGTAACACAGTGGTAAGGATTTGTGTTATGTGAACATAGAAAAAATACAATAGAAATATGGTATAGAAGATAAAAATCATATACCTGTGTAGGGCACTTACCATGAATGGGGCTTGAGGGACTGGAATTTGCTCTGAGTGACTCAGTGAATGAGTGGTGAGTAAATGTGAAGACGTAGGACATTACTGTATACTGCTGTCGACTTTATAAGCCCTGTATACTTTTTGACTCCTTTACAACACTTAGCTTAAAGCACAAACACGTTGTAAAGCTGTACAAAAATATTTTCTTTATATTCTTATTCAGTAAGTGTTTTTCTCTTTAAAATCCTTTTTTTAACGTTTAAAACTTTTTTGGCAAAAAGTAAGACATGAATACACATGTTAGCCTAGCTCTACACAGGGTCAGGATCATCAAGATATTAGTAGGTTATAGGAAATTTTCAGCTTCATTATAATCTTTTTTTTTTTTTTTTTGAGATGGAGTCCTGCTCTGTTGCCCAGGCTGGAGTGCAGTGGCGCGATTTCGGCTCACTGCAACCTCCACCTCTCTGGTTCAAGTGATTCTCCTGCCTCAGCCTCCTGAGTAGCTGGGATTACAGGCACACACCATCATGTCTGGCTAATTGTTTTTGTACTTTTTAGTAGAGACAGGGTTTCGCCATGTTGGCCAGGCTGGTCTTGAACTCCTGACCTCTGGTGATCTGCCCACCTCGGCCTCCCAAAGTGCTGGGATTACAGGCATGAACCACCACACCCGGCCTCATTATAATCTCATGAGAGTACTGTAGTATACATGGTCCAATGTTGACCAAAACCTTATGTGGTACATGACTTTATACATTTCCATCTGGAAACTGAAGTGTTCAAATATATGTAAACTATTTGGAATTTTGTAAATGATATTCATTTATGTTGTGCCACTTAGAATCTGTGAGTGAAGTTGATTTTTGCCATTGTTGAATAAGTCTTTCATTTCTTTAAATAATTTTCTCTGTAATTAGTTGAATTGGTAATATGCCAAAATACTTTATTAATACAAATATGCAATTTTATTATCTTATGACTTGTATTTGCTTTAGTGGTTTGTTTTATTATTAACTACAATGAGGATTCTTTGTAAACTTATAAACCTCCAATGTGAAGGCTTAAGGGACTATGTAAATTTTGTTAGCATTTGTCCTTGCATTAGATAAAAATAGCTAGGATTTATTTCCTTGCCACTTGGCTAAATAATTTGCAGATAATAATTTCTCATCTAACTTTTAAAACAATTTTTAAAATAAATATTATTACCCATCATTTGCAGATGAGGAAACAAAGGTATAGAGGATTTAACTTAGCCCAAGTTGCAGAGCTAGTAATTAGTGGAGCAAGGACCTGAACCCAGAGATGTTTATTGAGAATGACAATACTGTAGTAAGACTTTCTCTCTTAGAAAAATTATTTTCTTTGAATGCACTACAAAAATGACCCAGACTGTATAGTATAATTACAGATATTCCAAGGTTAGCTATGAAAATACTTGTTGTTTCAGTGGGCCCAATTTTAAATTAATAAATAGTACATTGTAACCTAAAGGACTAATTAAAATTTATTCACTTTTTGATCATGATTATTTTAGTTCTCATTAATCTGAGACTCAGCAATGGTTTTGTTTCAGAAATATTTAATTTAATTGTCATCAATCATAGTAACCAACCTTAGAATATTACATTTGTAGTGGAATGAGGATAAATTTAAATGTCTCAGTCTTTGGAGGTAATTATCTAATTATATGTTCATATTTCTAGCATGATTAAGTGGCAATGTTTAATTCATTTTAGAGGTAATTTTACCCCATGTGGGGATATGTATTCTAAATCATTATACCTTTCTGTTTATAGAAAACATTTAATTAACATACTCAAGTTTTATTTGGAAGTTTAGTAATATTGCACTGTTATATCACATCACTACTTAAGATGTTATTTCGGAAAACACCATTATTTATTAATCTTAACAAATTGCATTTTATTTTAGTATATTCACAATTAAGAGGCTACCCAATGGATATGACTTTATAATGCTTTGATCTTATGGAGTGCTGGCGAGTATTATTTTCTATGTTTTAGTTCAGAAAATGTATAAAGTAGTATTAACCTTGATAAAATTAGAATGCCTGAAACTGCAAAGGGTAAAGCATATTTGTCAGTTTTATCTTGTGCTAGCAAAAGCCTGGCCAATTGCCAAAATGTGGTTAGGGACGTATATGCACTGTACAAGGATTATTGTTAAGGGTATCTACAAGGAAAATCACTATGATAGATGAAACAGGATGCTACTTTATGGTGGTTTTATCTTATTTTAGGAGTAAAATCAGAGTATCAAAGCAAACCAAAATCATCAAAATCATTTCTGTGATGGAGATAGAATTCATCTGTTTTTCTGATCTATGTCCTGTGACACAGAACATAGAGTCCTTGTGGAATTTAGAAAATGATTTATCTGTGAAGAATGTTGATTTGGGGTTTCTAAGCTGTGTCATGGCTAAAAGTCTTAAAAACAGGCAACTTTAATTGGGGAGAGGGTTTGACAAAATCCTGGGAATCAGATGGATATGTATTATGATGTGACTATTAGCTTAAGAAATACTAAGGCCCTATTTATTCCCTAGAGGGAAACAGGTCATTGAAATATTTCCCCCTCAAAGAGTTGAATAAATGATAGTGATTAAATTTAGTTGCGTATTACATGTATTTGTATTTATTTACCATTTGATAAAATGTTATATAACTGAGCAATTTCCTATCTTTGTTTACTAGAGCACATTAAAAATCAGTTTTAATTACTATTATGATATCCTGTGTCTAAATTTAAGATTTTGTGATGAAAGTTGAGCTTATGAAGATTGTATCAATTACATTTTTTTCTTTTGAGTTGGAGTTTCGCTTTTGTTGCCCAGGCTGGAGTACAATGGCATGATCTCGGCTCATTGCAACCTCTGCCTCCCTGGTTTAAGCAATTCTCCTGCCCCAGCTTCCCAGGTAGCTGGGATTACAGGTGTGCGCCACCACGCCTGGCTAATTTTGTATTTTTAGTATAGACAGGGTTTCACCATGTTGGTCAGGCTGGTCTCGAACTCCTGACCTCAAGTGATCCACCTGCCTTGGCCTCCCAAGGTGCTGGGATTACAGGCATGAGCCACTGCGCCTGGCTGTCAGTTGCATATTTAATTACATAAAGTTTATACATATTATATTGAAAGTAATAAAAATACTAACAAGAAATAAGTGTTGTCATTACTATTTTGGTTTATGCCTTTCATATTTTTAAGTGTACCTATTTACATATATATACATGCATATTAGTAATTTATCATATGTATATTAAAAATAGTATGTTTTACAGTATTGTACCCCTCTTTATTTTGTTATTGTCTTCAATTTTTAATTATTAAATTATTTTTCTGTAATGTCCTTATATTTACACTCACCTAAGTCTCAAATGACTTGCTGTGATTTTAATATTTAATTAAACTTCATCTTCCCCCAATGATCCAATATTAAATGAGCCTAGACACTGATTTTCTAAAGTATCTCCTGATGACTTCATAGTTATATAAATATTAAATTGCCAAATGTAGAAAAATGGGTTAAGATACCCTCTCCTATGTTGCAGTGACAAATAACTCTAAACAGTGACTTTACAACCACAAGTGATTTCTCACACATTATGCATATTTATCATGGGTCAGCTGTGTGCTTCTGCTTCATATGTCCATACCCCATGATTGAGGCTGATAGAGTGTTCTTTATCTGGAACGCTGTTGGTCTTGTTTTATTTTATTTATTTATTTTTGTTTTTATTTTCTGAAACGGAGTCTCGCTCTGTCGCCCAGGCTGGAGTGCAGTGGCGCCATCTCGGCTTACTGCAAGCTCTGCCTCCCGGGTTCACGCCATTCTCCTGCCTCAGCCTCCCAAGTAGCTGGGACACCACGTCCGGCTAATTTTTTGTATTTTTAGTAGAGACGAGGTTTCACCGTGTTAGCCACGATGGTCTCGATCTCCTGACCTCGTGATCCGCCTGCCTCGGCCTCCCAAAGTCCTGGGATTACAGGCGTGAGCCACCGCGCCCGGCCGGTCTTGTTTTAAAGGTGTCTACATGGGACATTGCTGTCCTTTTCTCCGATAGGAATTGACATTTTACTTCTAGTCACATTTCATTGGTCAAAGCAAGTAACTTGACCATTCCTGATTTTGACAGGACAGGGAATATATAATCTTCTTTCCAGAAAGGACACCACCGATTTACGTCGTCAAATTTCATATCAGTGGAACAGGAGAATATACTTTCCCCTCTTGGAAAAGGAACAAATAGTTTGACCAATAATAAAATCTACTGCGGTAACTTATCTTTTTCATTATATAATGTATAGAAATAATTAATCTGCTTTCTAGTTAGCCACATTGGCCAAATTTGGTGTAACTTGACATTTTAACATCTGCAGCCCTCTTCACTAGTTTGGTCAGTAGGGTTGAAAATAGTTATCTCCGGGAGTCATATGTCTGGTTGATGCTTTTCTCTCTTGTTCTAGAGGTTTTTTAAGTATAAAAGAAAAAGATTATTCCGTGTATTATGCTGTTTGTTGTTTAAGAAAATTTGAATGTTCTAGAATATGTACTCAGTGTCCACCACATTCCACAGAACATTTTCTAGGCTCCAGAAGCCATATTCCTGACATTTTAAAGCATCACCACTAGATGGCGATCTCGCTCATTTAGAAGGTTTGAACAACTATGTTTTTCTTCAGGTGAATGGGTTGGTTACAGAGGGATCAGAAGTGTAAATTATACTAATTTTATAGCAAGCTCTTTGTAACCAAAATGGTACTATTTACTGAGTATGTATATATTCATGTACATATATACACATACACCCTTATACAGGAAAATTCCATTTGAAGCAAACCTATAAAATGCTATGTTTTGCTATGTTACTTCCCCAGAATATATATTTTTCAACTATTACTGCCTGAACAAATACAGGGGTTTTCATAAGCACAATTCCTCAAGAAATTGCCCAGAGACTTGAGTCCATCCCTCTGCCTTGTCCCAGCAGTACTTTGAATATGCTTCCAACTGTTGCTGAAACTGGTTGATTTAGTTGTGAGCCTTCATCTTTGTTTTAACAACTCTGTATTACTCAGCTTCACTCTCTTTTTCTTTAATTAATACAAGTGAAGAGTGGTTAAAAATTATATATTTCACTCAGATATGTTAAAAAATAACTTTCATGGTTTATTGCACGATGGGAAAGCCGGTACCAACCCTTTTAGAAAGCCTTTTAGAAATCTCACTCAGTGGTTATTGCCAGTGGTAACTTTGTTCTACCCTCTTTTACTTCAAAACAACACAACTTAATAACCGAAAACATTTTAAAACCATAGCCAAAATAGTGTAGTTCTCCTTAGAAAAGAATTACTGAGTTCAATTGTTAATCCTCTTTTTGGTGTTCCTAAAATAATATTCTTTTCATTTATTTCTGCTATGATGTAGGGTTTATGGCTCTCTATCATATAATTCATATACCTTGTAGGATTTAATAATTAATGGAAATAGAAAATATATGGCTAGAATGTGCGTTTATAGGAAGTAAATATTTAATATATACTCTGAGTAACGTAAAAGTAAATTTTGATATAATACTCTAGCATATTAAGGAAAATTATTATAAGCCAGTTCTTTGAAAATCATTTTTAACATAGTATATCATTGTATCTTTTACTCACAGGTGAAATCATATTAAACCTTGGTTAGAATTCCACTGAAGATTTAAATGAGCTATGATGATATAGCCAGAATGACCTCTTGTATTTCTTTAATTAGACAGTTATAGTTTATATATATGATTCCCAAACAGATCAAAGAGGGCTGATTCACAGCCTAGAATCCTTCAGAAGCTTCCCATGGCCTTCTATTACAATAGTTGGCAAGTATATTTAGCCAAAGAACCCTTTCTTTACAAAAATCTTCCACAAAGTTCATAGAAAACATTAAAGCAAATTCCAGTTTAAAGAAGGGTGGGAGTTGGGAGTCCACTAATTCAAGCATCCTCTTCAAATTTTGCCCAGGCTGGTCTTGAACTCCTGGCCTCAAGCAATCTGCCCACCTCAGCCGAGCAAAGTGCTGAGATTACAGGCATTCACCACCACGCCTGGCTGGATACCAGTTTTTTAAAGATGACATTTTTGATTTAAATTAGGCACATAAGTGTCTTCTTACATAGCAGCTAAGATCTCCCTAACTAGGAAGAGGTAGCTACAGATGCTGTATTATTGAGCTTGGTATCTTGATATACTGTTGTGATAGGGTGGGTTGCTGTTACAAATATTAAAAAGGTGATACTATGCTAGGCAGTCAAATTTTAAGATCTACAGGGAAAGTTAAGTGCTGTTGTTGCCAACTTATAAAGGAAAGGTAAATAAGTCCATTGCTTTTTGAAAGGTTAAAAAAAGCAACAGCCCAATGTGTCTTGAGTTATATAAAATTCTATACTACAATGGAATGCTATACAATTCATCATTTCTTTACAAATATTTATTTTTTATTAGTACATTTAATAAGTGATGACAGTGATCCTACTTTCACACAAGGGATCTTGAGTTGTACATTCTTCAATGTTTGATGTTGAAAGTGTATCCTTAAATAATACTGAAGCTCTTATTGGACTTTAATATAAGTAGAAAGTAACCATTTAAATATATTAAAGTACCTTACTAACTTTATGGAGTTTGATAAATAAGAGAAATATTGGTTTTACATTTCCATGGTGATTTCCAAGTTAGTAGATTTTATGGAAAATCTGAAGACATTGTTACTAATACTACTGTAGTACAGAGTTTAGAGGAAGGTTTTAGATTCAGAAGAAGGGCTCACATTTTGACATAAACCTATTTACTAGTTCCATGACTTTGGAGAAATAACTTTTCTGATTGTTAGTTTTCTCGTGTAACACAGGAATGGTAATACTATATACCTCACTGGATTATAAAGAATCAAATGAACTAATGTAATTATAATATGCTTGAGTTATAATGATAATAATGATACTTAGTTGTTACTCAAGTAATTTTTTCCCCCTAGTGATTATAAGGGAAATAACAACAGCAGTTATAATGGCCAGCATTTGTTGAATACTTACAATATGGGAGGCACTGTTCTGTGTGTACAAGAAAATATGTGGAACACTCCCCATAGTGAAAGTTAGCAAACATTTGCTGTCTAGAATTTTTTCCCCCCTGGACGTACTTCTAAAATTAAGATAGAAATCAGTAGTAAAATACTTAATGCACAAAAAATCATCCAGTGAAGAAACTTTTAAGAAAAAACTCAAAACTTTGTTTTATTTACATTTAAGTCTAAAATAACCTAAATTTATTTTCCCAGTTTTAAATTTGACCTTCAAATTCTCTTAAATAATTGAATTTTATTGAGTTGGTATTTGATTTACTTTTATTAAAAGTAGTTAATATATAACATATTCACGTTAAATAATGGCCATTTGAATTCTGTAGTACAGTGAAAATATTAATGTGAGAGTATTTTAATTATTAATAGGCTTATTTACCCTATTATTCACTTCTATCACCAAAACAACTCTCGAAGTTGAAAGATTTTTTTCAACAAAGTTTTTTATTTAAATGTTAGAAACCCAACTATATGAAGCCCTTTATAAATTATTCACATTTTTTCAAATTCTTTTCAGACATTTGTTTTAGGTAATTCTCAAATGATTTTAAAACAGCATTTAAATTCCAAATGATAGTTTTTTACAACTTAATTCATAGCTCGACTCGTTTAAAATATTGCCAGGGAATTCAGCAATTTTTTGGACCTCCACATAGCTGGGGTTGTCAGCTCTGCGAAGTTTTTGAGTATGCTATAGCTGATAAGGTCCAACAGAAGAGCCCATGTGTATTCTGTCCCCTTGTATTTATTAGGTATTTGCCAAGAGAATGTAGAGGTCATATAAGAGCTGATTTTGTTATAGCAGCATCATGATGGTTGTCATCTGCAGGTAGTTTCTGTCTCATGAGGTCTGCAGTGCAGCCAAACTCAGTTTGCTTTATACTCAGAAAACATTACTGTCACATTACTGCTTACATGTCGTGTGTCACAATAAGTCTAGCTACCACTTTTCTATTTTGTACTTTTCTGAGTATATTTTCCAGTTGAGAGGGTTTTTGTAGCTCTCTTTACTATCCTCCTTTTTTTTTGTCATTTAAAATGTGTAACTATTTCTTTTCCACTTTACTTCACTGTTATACGTTTAGTCTATCACAAAGAGTTTTGTGCTTTATGTGCGAGGCTTAGAACAAATAGCATTCAATATATTTTGAATACTCTTAGGAAGTTCCTTTTTATTCCGTTATATTTTATTATTGATCACTTTCAGTTAGTTTACTGGGAAGAATTAGCTTTTTTATTTTATATTGACACCATTTAGGAAGACATTTTCAAAGGCATATATGAGAATATGGTACAGATAATCATGAGACATTATACAACAAAATCTTATAGCATACTTGGAAATTTTTAAGGTGAATTTTCATTGCTCATTTGCCCCATTTGTTGTTAATCATCTGTCACATGGCCTATTTATAAAAGTAACGTATTTTACACTCTTCTTTGTTAATTTCCTTTTATCTTTTTCAAGTGTGATAAAATAATTTTAAAAATTATACGTATTTGTATGTATATATAAGTAAATAAATGAGGCAGAAATAATATAGGCACTCATAAGTTGTCATATATAGGTGGAGATTTAAAGAACAGTCTGTAATGACATTACATGTCGAAGTGTAATTATTAATCCTGCCTTTTACATTTATTTAGTCTTTTACAGTTTATAGGATACCTTAACATCTGTTGTCTTACTAGACATGTGAGTTCTAACTAAGACTGCCATTTATTTAACCCTGAAAGTGGGTAAGTTATTTGAGTTTCAGCTTCAGTTTATAAATATGTCACCTACCTTCTGCGTAGGTATTACTAGAAAACAATAAAAGATAGTATCCCTAAGGAAGATTAATTTAAATTACATAACTTTGTATTTAAATTCCTCATATAAAATATAAGATACCAAGATTGAAATTTATTCAGATATAAACTGTACTATATACCAACATCTTTTATTGTTGTATTTTTATTGTAAATTATCTAATTGTTTATCTTACAGATTTTCTGGCTTTATTATAAAATATATTATTCTTTAGTTTCATTCCTAACTTGCTTACCCAGCCCTATTGTAAATTTGGTTGTTGTATCATTTTATGTTTATAGTTTCTGTGACAACCTGTACAGTTTGATCCACCTAGCAAGTATTTAATTAATTCTTAATATAATTTTTTAGTTGTTACATAACAGTAGGGCTGAAGACAGCCGTATTTCCTTTTCAAACATTAATTTTACTAAGCTTTTTAACCAAATTTATTGCAATCTAGAGATGTTTAAAGGAACAGTCAGTCAGCAATAAATTTATTTTTCTTTAAATGTTATATTTTTTCCCCCTGCAAGGAAATGTAACCTAGTTCTTATAACACTTGTGTTGTCTTGCCTTTCATTTTGTATGACTAACTTTTTATACCAAATTGAATAAGCCATTAGCTTTTAGTGTGTAGGAATGTAGATCCATAGATATTTCCCATTAGACAAAAGAAAATCTATAAAAGCAATATCCCCTGGGGGCTTGGTCTTCTTAGCGGCCTAATGGTCTAAAGCACTGCTATACTGTACCCTTATGAGAAAGAACCATGTTGGGTGATTCGCTTGGCATCCAGAAATATTAGTTGAAGAGATATGCATACCCTTTAAGATAACTTTAACGTTTGTACTGTACCACATTTATTAATTAAATATTCCAATTCAGGGAATTCATTCATAAATATTTTATTTCAAAAATCATTTCTAAACAGAATGATACACTTTGTATATCTTATGCAGTTTTCAACTAGAGTTTGCTGAAACTGAGAGATAATATTATTTAGATAGCCACATTGTTTTGATAAGGTTTTTTTTCTAAATAATTTTACTTCAAAAAAGACCTCTATTGGTGATAGTTGTACAACTCTGTGAATACATACTGACTTGTACACCTTAAAAGAGTGAATTGTTTAGTATGTGGATTACATCTCAATAAAGCTGTTATTTAAAAAAATTTTCATTGCACAAAATGTTTTCATAGGTGTGAGATAATAGAATTTCAATTTATTTTATAATTAATTAAAATTATTAGCCTTAATAAACATTTGAAGCTTTAGAAATACAATATTATGTATGACTTAAAATAATTTTTGCTGTTATTCACTAGTAATACATGCTTGTTATAGAAACTTCAGGAACTATGGATAAGAAAAAATACATTGAAAAAATGTGTGGGTCATTTAATATTCACATTTACCATGTATTCTATTCCTAAGCTTTTCCTATACTTCACTACTTCCTTTGTATCCATACTTTTCCTGCCAGCTTTCATTAATAGTAAATAGCTTTCCGTGATCATTTCTGGAAACAATCAAATGTAAGTATTTTCTTATAGGAGTAGTTAAGTGAAAGCATTGGTTTTTTCTTCCTTAACAGAGAAAATGAAGGTAAGCAATGACATCATTATCTAAAAAGAAATGCATAAAGATATTATATAATAGCTTTTGAAATACAGTCATTTTGGGATACCATTGTAAAAATTTGCTTTAAAACATTTTGGATTTAAAATGAAAACTGGAAATCTTTGATAAATAATATTGTGACTTTGGTTCTTGTGTAGGTAGAATATTTTTTTCTGCTCTTTAAAAGACTCTTGTTATCATATCTAGCCTTAACTTTCTAACAGCTAAAATTGTTCACAACACTGTTTAAAGATAAATTCAGTATCAGGCTTTGAATTTTTTTTTCTTGGTAAATATTAAGACCTGAGTACAAAATGAGGGCTGTATTGTGGATTAAGTGAAATATCTCAAGGCTGTGCTGTTCTGATAACTGAACCTGAAGTGACCTTTCTCAGACACAATTACAGAGCTGTATGTTTTTCCTTTAATTTCATCAGGGGTTTAATTAGTATACAAATAAAACTTCCCTTATCTTCCTTTCTACCTAATTGGCTTGTCTTCACTTATATATGAAGTATGTGAAAGTGGGCTGTAATTAGGGTGACCGTGTTAACCTTTTTTCCTCAAATGTACTGTTGCTTAAAGGCCTCAAGGCCTAAAAACAGTGCTTTGGATTATTGCTTTGCAATCACTATGGCTGTCCCATAGGTTTTCTCATGAGCAGAAGGGCTT
The DNA here is from genome assembly GCF_029281585.2 of Gorilla gorilla gorilla. NCBI lineage: Eukaryota > Metazoa > Chordata > Mammalia > Primates > Hominidae > Gorilla > Gorilla gorilla. The sequence goes on along the minus strand of NC_073237.2, from coordinate 48,602,574 downwards.
TGGGTGCTGCAGGTTCCCACTGCTTAACAGGATCTTCATTCTTCTCCCCACTAAATGTTTATTGATTATCTCGCTGTTCCAGGCTCAGCCTCCAACAACTTAATATCAGGTGACAGTCAGGAGAGTTCTCCAAGTAATTAGAGTTGAGCATTGGGGGAACAATTAGGAGCAGAGTTATTAAACTTGATTTATCCTATTCTCTCCTGAACAGTTTCTTGGATATCAGAACATCACACTTTCACAATCTACCCTGGTTGAGAAATTAGTGGCTAACCTGCTGCTTATCATTGTTGCCTTGTTGCCTAGAGGCGCACCCTCTTGGTTTGTCATTCAGTTGGAAATATTAGAGTCCATAAAGTTTATCATGGGTTTTAATTAGATCAATCTGAACAGGAGAAAAGAAAAGCTGAATTTAAAATTATATGTGATATATGGATATATATTTATAAATATATATGTGATGTGTATATATATGTAAATATATATACACAAATATATTTTTCTTTAAAGCTCAGCGTTAGGATTTTTAAATATTCTGTTTTTGTTATTTAAAAAAGGTTAAGTATTAGGGAAAAGACGTATTCTTGAATCACGGTTTATGTCTTGGTGTTTTACACACATCCCCATCAATCTTAGGACCCACTGATGTATTTTATGATGTCATTCTCCTCTTTTCAAATGAGAATTCTATGTCTATAAGTTATAAAACTATGATCTTTTTTCCAAAAAAACTATATTTTTGTTTTCATACTCAAGGAAGTATGAATTATATCACTTTGTTTATACCACTTTTTGTTTCTTTTCTATGCCCCTGAAATAGTATAAGCTTTAGAAGAGTTTGATGACTCCTGTCGTTGCCCGAGACATGAAAATGAAAGAATGGAAATGAGAAGATTTAGCTATGTAGTAGAAATTCTAATGTTATGAGGTATATCTTCTTTGAAAGTATATGATAGGATTGTTGAAAAGTCAAGTGTGGGTTTATGATAATTTCAAAGTCATGGATTCCCTGAGATTGGATCAGCAAGCTTCAGTCTGGATAAGGTTAGAGATAATATACTGAATGCTGGATAGTCCCCTCACCAATATGCACCTCTAGTCATAAGAGTTATTGAGCAGAAGAATTTGAATGGACTGGCACAAATGTATTGTTTTTGTTGGAAGAACTCAAGCTTTATCCATAACTGGTGTTGGATCATTAGTTTGATCTTCATATTTGAAAAATTGATTTTTTTGTTGCTTGAAAGATGTCAGAAATGCTGACTTTAAAAGGAACTCAAAAGGATTTTACTTTTTTAAATAAAGAAATCTTATAATGCTTTAGTGTCTTTATCTTAGCATTGGCAGAAAATTAGTAGGTTTAGCATGGTTTTAAAAATTTATTCTTTGCCATCTTTTTAAAGTTGGTTTGAATCAGTGACTATTTCTGCGGTGGAACGTTTATGAAGATCTGTTAATAGTGGAGATTTCAAACAAAATACAATGTCTCATAAGTAGTCATAGTTTGTTTAATTTTTTGATTTATATTTGTTTGACAGTAACTCGACTATTTGAAAAGTGAATGACTGAATTTTAAAACTTTCAGCATTTAAAAATACCTGGTTTGACTGATGATGGCTTGCAATTCACCAGCATTTAGAGGGAATTAATTGGTTTAACATGTATGCAGCTTAAGTTTTTTATACTATTCTGTTTTTTATACTACCCATTGTGAATGCACTAAAAGAATACTGTTAGAAGAGTTTTACACATGAAATTATAACATTTTTGTTTATTCTTTACTAGATATTTGAAGCACAGTGTGGATGTTAATGTGTGGCTAAACTGAGCAAGAAGAAAACATTATGTGTATGCACTCAATTATTTAGCTCACCATCCAACAAATTTAATAAAAAACTGTTTGATAAGCTTACTCTAGAAATTTTTTAGGCAAAGGAGTAAGAAGATTTTTAGTGCTAAGCGATCCTCTGATCCCTGTACTGTTTTGTATCCTAAAATTTTAAGTGAGGTCTAGAAAATACTTCTCTCAATTGTGAGCTTCTGATTCTAAGCCTTCAGTATAAAGTTGCACAATTGCATCTTGAAATTTTTGTGTTAAGTAAATATTTCAGATTAAAGTATATAGCAAATATAAATCAACAGATCTTGTACTTCTGTGACTAAGAAAATATTTACAGAACACAAATAATTCTGAATGCAAGTATTATTTATAACTTTATTAGTTAAAACATGTTGATCCTATTTGTGTTGCTATCCTTGACATGAGAGTTATTTACTGGGAAGCAAGTAGATTTTATTTTGGAGTCCAATTTGTTTGTTTGCTGAAATGTCTATAGCCACCTAACTATATATTTATAAAGACAGTAGTGGTACTCTTTCATCTTGGGTTTACCATTTTCTTATAGATATCCTGGTCTATCATTTTCTCAATCACATGCATAGTTTGGGCATATGATAGTTCTTAACTCTAGTTCTATTTGGAATAAAATTGACTCTAAATTTCATGTGCTTTCTCCCCTGAAATCTTTATTTTTTCATCATTAGAAGAAAGTACAACTTGAGATTTTTATAATCAGATTATTTTTAGTAAGAATACAATTTATTTGCCTTGCAGTATTTGAAAAAATAAAATGGAACTGTATTTTGTAACAATTTCCCAAACCTTATCAGTTCTATCATTTCTAATTAGTAAGTATATAAAATTTTTGCAGAAAATTTGTTAAACTTTGATGTGTAATGACCCAAGTCTACTTCTCAGTCAGTCTGTATTCTTCTTTGTTTAATAGCCTATGGCATAAATTGAAGTTAATTATCAGGGCTGACAAGTAACTCTGTTTTCTGTCTGCTTGCAGAGTCTCTCCGAGGCAAAGATGGAGCTGAGAAGAAAAGATCAATCTCTGCGTCAGCTCAATAGACATCTTACCCAGCTGGAGCAGGACAAGCGTCGACTGGAGGAGAACATCCATGATGCAGAGAGTGCCCTCCGCATGGCAGCCAAGTGAGCATTTGGACCTTGGGGAGATCACTTAAAACAGACAAAAGATCAATTCTTACTTTCATGCTCCGGGTTTTAGCCCTGGATAATACAGTGTTAGAAAACAAAAGTACAGCTGTCTTTCTTTGAAATTCTCTGATATATCCTCAAAAAGAAAAACTCTTAACATACTAAATGTATATTTTATTGAGAAACCTCAGAAAAGTATAAGCTTCTATGTAACCTCTAATTATGCTCATTTTGGGCTCTGTTGTAGTGTTACATGTTAGAAACTATGTTTTATTAATGTGAAATGTAAGACTCTAAAAGTTTTGCATAGTATCTTCTGTTATACATTCCTATTCTCTTCTGCTCCACTGTCTCCTAAATTTTGTTCTGCATATATTATTATATACTAATATTGCGAGTAATATTTCCATAAAGAAATGTTAGCATACAATCAGCATGTGTATCATAGCATTTAAAAAATACAATAAAACATATTGACCATGGAAAACTCATTTAATTTTTATAGCTTTATATTCTAATATTTTAAGTAGAAAAATATACAGTTTTCAGAGTAGACCACTATGTAAATGTGATGAAAGTGTTTTTCCTTTTTTATTTTAAACCAGGTAATCAAGTTGACATACGTTATGAAGTTCACATTGAACAGTTCTCTTGGGCATTTTTATTTGTTCCTCATATCAAATTTCATGGAATACTTTAAAGACAGTTCTTTGTACAACAGCATGGCTTAAAGAAAATCTATTTTCAAGGAGTAAAGAAACATCTAATTTTGATAAACTCAGTGTTTTCTAAATTTAGAATTCTGAATTTCTTTACTTGCAAAAATATACGTTAAATATTTTTTGAGACAAACTCTTAAACATAAAATATCGTCAGATATGAATATAGTCTGTAAACTGCAGAATGTATATAAATCACTGAACAAGGAATCCACAATCTTAGGATATTCATAAGCTTTGCCACAGGGTTTGTGACATTGCTCACACATAATGAAAACATGAATTGACACAAGACCAAAATGTTGGCATGTTTGAATAACCACTGATAGTTTTTTGGAAAATTGTAAAGCTATGTAACATTGCACCACCATCTGAGGTGTATGTTTTTGTCATTTTTTAAAATATAAGTTTGACTAAATCAGTTTTTGTTGTTATTGTTCACTCCCAGTTTCATCATGTCAAATGAGAGGCTTAGCCCAGGTAATTTCCAGTGAGTCTTATAGCACTGAGAAAATTCTGAGATGAATGAAAATAGGCTTATAAGACCTCCAGATTCAAATTGTATTTTCAAAACATTGCTGTTAATTCAGTATTTTGACATGTCTATGATCTGTGACCATGGGCACATGTTTTTATAAATCTAAAGAAAGCTAATTTGAAGTCTGGAGACTAATACATTATTTACAGTTTTAAATTTCAATTTACAATTAGATTTTTATCTTCAGTATTTTCATTCAAACTTTTTATTTCATTATGAAGGCTAAATTCAATATACTAGGCTGATAGGAGAAACTAGTAACTTTGCATATTCCTAGACAAGTCACAGAGGAGTTTTCTGTGTAATTATTATAGCATAAAAAGACTGTGTGGAAAGGAAAATACTATTTTGCATAGTATGGTCATTTATTATATATCCCCATCACTAAGATTTTTAAAATCTTTTTCATTAGAAATAAAAGAATAAAGTTTTACCATTTACAGCACATTTTAAATGATCAATAATGTAATTGTGATTTTTTTCTTTGTTTTTCACTTTTTTACCTTTTTATTCTCCCCTACCCTAATTTAGGACAGGCAACAAAATTTAAGATATTAGTTAAATGTGGAAATATATCAGTGAATATGGTTAGTTTTTATAGTTTTAAAAGGAGAACAATGAATTAAAAAATCAAAATTTAAAAAGTTAAAATAAATTAAAAAAATAAAAGGAGAACAGTGATATCAGACCCTTATTTTTTAATACCAGTGACTTATACTAAAATGTGTAACAGTTGTAGTAAGGTTTGAGTTTTACTAACACTTAATCTTTTATTTTTTCTAGAGACAAAGAATGTGTTGCTAATCACATGAGAGCAGTAGAAAATACGCTTCACAAGGTACTGTTATTTTTCTTTAATATTGTTCAATTTGTGTCATGACACCTAGTCATTATTTTTATTAGCCACAAAGTACTTTCATTGATTTTGAAACTTAAAAAAATAAATTAACAAAAAGATGCTTTGTAGATGACTGGAAATTTCCATTACATAGTGCTATATTGCATGCTTTTTTTTCAGAATTCACTTTATATATCTATAAAACTATGAAAATAGTGGTTTCCCCAAACTGGTGTAATTGCACTAGGAATTATTTGCGGTCTTTGCTGAACAAAGCAGAGGTCATTAAGATCCTTATATGTCTCATAATGATAAAATGTTTTACCACAGTGTCTAACCTCTTACCACTCTTAAACCAACGGTCCTATATATATATATGTATAGAGAGAAACATATATTTTATTTAGTAATACTCATATATATAGACTAGGTAGTAATGTTATTCAAATTGAAATTTTCTTTCTTGTAAGAATATATTCTTGAAGTAGAAATTTAATTATTTAATATATTCTATTGTTTTCAAATTTGATTACTCCTGTATGATAAACTGAGTGTTAATTTGTAGTGATGAACAGCATAATAAAAATATTATGATACTAGTAAAAACATAATATATTTATTGACCATGTATTTTGTTAGCACTCCACTCTGCATTGAAAGCTGTGTTCATTATTTCATCATTCAAAAGTAGAGAAACATTGTTTATGTGTTTCTGCTACTGTCTGAAAGGCAAATTATTAGAAATGCAAACATTAAGTACTTTAAAGATACATGGAATTTGTGAATGAATCACATTTAGAATAACCTTGTGAATCAATTTTTTATATAATATCATTTTATAAGTCACTTAAAATACCCTAAAACTAACCTTTTGAAGGGCATATTAAATAAAATTAGCAAACTAATAGTTAATGTATTTTAACATTTTAAAAACAATGGGACCCTGTATTCTTTTATATTTTGACAGTGACCAGCATTATTTCATGTCAACAAAAGTATTTTGAAAAAAAAAATAATCTGAGTGCTATGTCCTAAGCTTCTTTGAAATTATGATTTCTCCCCCTTCCCATTTAAAAAAGTTTAGCTAGTCAGTATAGTTTAAATATAGTCACATTAAAGTCATATGTGCCACAAATCTGAAATTTAGATTTGCAGCGAAAGAGACATCTTTGGTATGTTTTTTTGAACTTGGTGGATAGAAAAGTCAATTACGTCATATACATGGCATACCCTTTTATATAGTTAATGTTGACTTTGAAATCCAGTTGGTTTTTCATCATCCCAGTTGGAGAAAAAAAAAGTTAGATAGCAGCTAACTTGGGGAATGAACTTCAACGTCAGGGAAAAACCATCACCAATATGAAATGTAAGTGTTGTACCTTCTTCTTTTCTTATGAAAATGGCAAAATATATCATTTAAATATAATAAAGACTGACTGCAACAGGATGATTATAATCATACAGTTCTTCAGTTGTAGTTCATCTTTTGATTTTTGTGTCATATGGAAAGAAAGCTGTCTGTAAATCTGGTCTATAGCCATTGTAGATTTGCTTTTGCTTTATGGCTTTTCCTCTCTTCAGATTTAGTAGTTAATTATTTTGATTTATGTCTTTAGAAAATTCTATTAATATAGTGGTTTTAAAGTTATGAATTACTTTTCAAGCTTGTAGTGAAAACTTAGGAAAGATAATTGGGGATAATTCTGTTTTCTGTGAGGTATGAGTGAGAATGAATGAGTGATAAGGAGGTGGCCCAGAGAGTCCTCTGAAAGTCTCAGGAAGATGCAGGCCCACCTGTCTTCGTGCCAGAGTTCAATAGGTTTATTTTTCTGGCCACCTTGGACTTTCCATTGGCATTTTGCTGTCTTTGATGAAACAAAGAGTAGTATGGAAGAAGGGTCCAGGCTCTTTCATGGGATGGTAAAAATGGATATGGATACATCCAAACTCTTTAACAAAGTTTACTGTGCACGGTAAAATAGTATCACTATTTGTATTTCTTACTGTTTTAATAAACACGTGTGTTTTCAAGGTTTGTACCATTCATTCTAGAATAAAACTAAGTCTTACCCGCTGAGTTGAATTTTAATACTAACTTCTGACACAATAATCAAATAGAAGAAAGAACTTGTCTTCCTGCAGACGTTATTTCTTTTCTTGGATGTTAAGGAACTTAACCTGAACATATTTGTTTTTAGGAAAAACAATTACATTTTATTTATACTTGTTAGTTTTTAAGCAACATATTTCATTCAACTTTTCAAATACTACAATTATATTACACAGAATAGTTGATTAGATATTATTTTTAAAATTCCATTTGGGACTGATAACTACTATTTAATAAGGAAGGTCAGTCATTTCAGTTAAAAACATACAGTTTTGTTTCAAAGAAATGTAAATTTTCTATTAATTTCATTTAGATATATATTTTTATTTATGCCAGTTTTTAACGTAGGTCAGAAGTTAATTTTAAAAGACACTCTTTTGGGGGGGCAATTTCAAGTTATTGGAGATAAGAAAAATAAGAATGAGAAGAAACAAAATCATCATAACTTTTCATGAGGTGCATTTTTTAAAACACACCCTTCTCTCTTGAGTTGAAATTTTGGCTGCTTTTTATTTTTTTTGAAAATCCAAAACTGTTGAACTTCTTTTGAAAAAAACTCACCAGTTTAACCATTTTAAAGTGCACAGTTCAGTGGTTTTCCGTATGTGCACCCATCACAACTAATTCCGGAACATTTACATCACTGCGAAAGAAACCCAGTACCCAAGAAGCAATTATTTCTTATATCCCTTTCCCCTACATCCTGGCAAACACTGACCTGCCTTCTGTCTCCATGGATTTTCCTGTTCTGGACATTGAATGTAAATGGAATAATACAATATGTGATTTTAGATGTCTGGCTTCTTTCATTTAGCATAATTTATTCAAGGGTCATTCATCTTGTGGCGTGTATTGATACGTCATACCCTTTTGTGGCTGAATAATATGCCATTGTATAGTTATACCACATTTTGTTTATACATTCATCAGCTGATAGACACTGGGTTGTTTCCACTTCTTGGTTATTATGAATAGTGAATGCTGCTGTGAAATTTTGTGTAAAAATTTTTGTTTGAAGGTCTGTTTTCACTTCTCTTGGGTATGTAGCTAGGAGTGGAACTGCTGGATCAAATAATAATACCATGATAACTTTTTGAGGAACCACAACTCTTTTCCACAGTTGCTGCACCATTTTAAATCTCCACCATTATGGATAAGCATTCTTATTTTTCCACATCCTTGCTCACACTTGTTAGTTTCAATTTTTGTTAATGGCCATCCTAGTGACTACTATGTAGTATGTCACTATGGTTTTGACTTGTATTTTCCTAATGACTAACAATGTTGAACATGTTTTCATGTGATTATTGATTATTTGTTTGTCTTCTTTGGAGAAATGTCTCTTCACATCCTTTGCCCGTTTTTAAATTGGGTTGATTGTCTTTTTGTTGTTGAGTTTTAAGAGTTCTTTGCATATTCTGGATACTAGAATCTTATTATATATATGATTTGAAAACATTTTCTCCCATCCTGTAGGTTGTCTTTTTACCTTCTATTTAAATAGTGTCCTTTGATGAACAGAAGTTTTGCAATTTGATGAAATCTAATTTTTTTCTTGCTGCTGCTTATGTGTTTGGCCTCATATCTAATAATCCATGTCCAAATGCAAAGTCGTGAAGCTTTCCCCTCTGTTTTCTTCTAAGAATTGTATAGTTTTAGCTCTCATATTTAGGTCTTCAGTCCATATAGAATTGATTTTATATATTCTATCATGTAAAGGCCCAACTTCATTTTTTTATATGGCAATCCAATTATTCCAGCACCATTTGTTGAAAAGGATGTTCTTTTCCCATTGAATGATCATGTTGAATCATTCATACTCCTGTTGAAAATCAGTTGACTATAGATGTATTGGTTTATTTCTGGACTCTCAATTCTGTTCCATTGAATTGTATGTCTCTCTTCATATCAGTACCACAAGTTTTGATGACGATGTTTTCTATTAAGTTTTGAAATTGAGAAATGTGAGATTTCTAGATCTCAAGGTTGTTTTGACTATTCAAGTTCTCTCATAAAATTCCATGTGAATTTTGGGATCAGCTTGTCCATTTCTGCAAAAGAAGGCAATGGAATTTTGAAAGCTGCTATGTTGAATTTATAGATCAATTTGGGGAGTATTGTCATCTTACCAAATATGAAGTCTTGCAGTTCATGAACATAGAATGCCTTTCTACTTATTTAGATCTTCTTTAATTTCTCTCAAAAGATGTTTTGTGGTTTTCAGTGTATAAGTTAGGCATCTTCTTGGTTAAGTTTATTCTTAAGTATTTTATAATTTGCAATGCTATTTTAAATGGAACTGTTTTCTTAAGTCTAATTTTTTATTCTTAATTGCTGGTGTGCAGAAAAGTACAACTGATTTTTGTATGTTTATCTTTTTGTATGTTCATCTTTACTCCTGTAACTGCTGAATTTATTAGCTCTAGTAGTTTTTGTGTGCATGTATATCTTTAGGATTTTTTACATGTAAGATTATGTTATCTATGAATATAGTTTTACTTAGTTCTTTCTAATTTGGATGCCTTTAGTTTCTTTTTCTTATCTAATTATCTGGCTAGAACATCCAGTATGGTGTTGAATAGACATGTTGAGAGCAGACATGTTTGTTTTCTTCTTAATCTTAAGGGGAAAGTTTTTGGTCTTACACCATTAAGCATGATATTAGCTGTGGGTTTTTTCATAGATCCTCTTTATCAGTTTGAGAAAATGCTCTTCCTTTCCTAGTTTTTTGAATGTTTTTATGAAAAGGAATTCAGTTTTGTCAAATGCTTTTCTTTTTCTGCATCAGTTGAGATGATCATGTTGTGCCTCCCCTCCTTCATCCTACTGATGTTTTGTACTACCTAACATGATTTATGTATGTTGAACACCATTGTGTTCCTGGGATGAATCTCACTTGGTTATGGTGTATGATCTTTTGAATATGCTGCTGGGTTTGGTTTGCTAGGTTTTTTTTTTTTGAGGGTTATAGCATCTAAATTCATAGGACATATTGGTCTGTAGTTTTCTTGTGATATCTTTGTCAGGCTTTAGGATCAGAGTAATACTGACCTCATAGAATAGGTTAGGAAATGCTCCCTTCTCTTCATTTTTTTTCAAGAATTTGAGAGAGATTAGTGTTAATTCTTTAAACATTTGGCGGAATTCATCAGTGAAACTTTCTGGGCCTGGACTTTTCTTATCTGGAAGTTTTTTGATACTGATTCATTCTTTTCTCGTTATAGATTTCAGATTTTCTGTTTCTTTTTCAGTCAGTGTTTGTAGTTTGTGTGTTTCTAGGAATTCATCTATTTTATCTAAGTTATGTGACTTGTTGATATCCCATTGCTCATTTTCTTATAATTGTTTTTATTTCTGTAAGGTTAGTAGTAATGTCCCCATTTTTATTTCTGATTTTAGTAATTTAGTAACTTTTCTCTTGGTCAGTCTAGGTAAGGCATGCCAATATTATTTGTCTTTTTAAGGGTCCAACTTTTGGTTTCCTTGATTTGCTCCATTGTTTTTCTGTTCTCTATTTTGTATTATCTCTGCTCTAAAACATTATTATTTGTCCCTTCTGTTTGCTTTGGGTTTAGTTTGCGCTCTCTGTCTCTCTCTTAACTGCTTCAAGCTGGAAGGTTAGGTTGTTGATTTGAGATCTTTCTTCTTTTTTAATGTAGACATTTACAGCTATAGATTTCTGTCTGATGCAGCTTATACTGCATCCCAGAAGTTTTGGTTTATTATTTTTTTATGTTCATCTGTTTCAAAGTATTTTCTAATTTCTATGATTTCTTCATTGACTTATTATTTAAGAGTGAGCTGATAATTTCTGAATATTTGGAAATTTTACACACTTTATTTTTGCTATGGAGTTATACTTTAATTTTATATGGATTAAATACTTCATTTGATTTCTATTCTTTTTAATTGTTAAAGTTTGTTGTATGCTCCAGAATATGGTCTGTCTTGCTGAAAGTTAAATGTGCATTTTAAAAGAATATGTATTCTTTTGTTAGGTAGAGTGTTCTATATATGTCTGTTATGTCTAGTGGGTTTATGGTGTTCAAGTCTTCTAAATCCTTGATTGTCTTTTGTCTAGGTGTCCTATTCATTAGTGAAAGTATGATGTCAAAGCCTCCAAATGTTATTGTTGAACTCTTTTTCCTCTTCAACTTGGTCAGTTTTGCTTCATATATTTTGAGATTATGTGGAAATTGTTATATCTTCTTGATGGATTGACTCTTTTATCATTATATGGTGTCTTTGTTTCTTGCAATAATTTTGACTTTAAAGTCTTTCGTCTGATATTAGTGTAGGCGCTCCAACTCTCTTGGTTACTGTTTGCGTGGGCTATCTTTTTCTGTCTTTTCACTTTTAACCTGTTTGTGTCTTTGTATCTAAGATGAATCTGTTATAGGCAGTGTAAAATGAATCACGTTTTGAAAAACATTCATTTTGCTAACTTCTGACTTTCAATTGGATATTTAAATCAATTTACATTTAACATAATTGTGATAAGGAAGGACTCCTGCCATTTTTTTCTACATGTGTTATATCTGTTTTGTTCCTCAGTTCTTCTACGATTCCTTCTTGTCTGCATTAGATAGATCTTTGGTAGTATACCATTTTTTATTCCCTTCTCTTTTGTTTTACTATACATTTTTAGTTGTTTTCTTAGTGTTACCCTTGGTGATTACAATTAACATCTTAATTCAAAACAATCTTGTTTGAATTAATGCCAATGTAGTGCCAATTATGTTTAAAAAATTTTGCTCTTAAATAGCTTCATCCTTTCTCTTCATGTTGTTACAAATTACATTCTTATATATTGTGTGCCTGTCAACATAGTTTAAATGATTGTTTTATATAGTTGTCTTTTAAATCTATAGAAGAAAAAGAGGAGTTACAAACCAAACATACATTAATACTGACTTTTATATTTCCCTACGTAGTTACCTTTGCTGGTGTTCCTTATTTTTTCATGTGAATTTGAGTTACTGTCTAGTATCCTTTCATTTCAGGACTCCCTTTAGCATTTCTTGTTGGGCAGATCTAGTGGTGAACTCCCTTAGCTTCTGTTTATCTTGGAATGTCTTAATTTCTCCTTCGTTAGAAAAAATTTTAATTTTATTGTGGTAAGAACACTTAATCTAAGATCTAGCCTCTTAATGGATTTTTCGTATGCAATACAATATTGTTAACCACAGGTACAATGTTATAAAGCAGACTTTCAGAACTTATCCATCTTGCATAACTGAAGCTTTATACCTATTTATTAACAACTCCCCACTTCTCCCTCCCCAACCCCAGCCCCTGGTAACCACCATTCTACTCTCTGTTTCCATGAGTTTGACTATTTTAGATACATCATATAAGTGGAATTATGTAGTATTTGTTCTGTGAATGGTTTATTTCACTTAGTATAATGTCCTCAAGGTTCATCCATTTTGTTGTATATCATAAGATTTCCTTCTTTTAAAAGGCTGATTATTTCCTTCCTTTGAAAACCTGAGTAATATTTTATTGTATGTTTATACCATATTTTATGTATCCATTTATCTCTCAATAGACATTTAGGTTGTTTCTAGATCTTGGCTATTATAAATAGTACTGAAGTGAACTTGGGAGTGTATATATTTCTTAGAGATTCTTATTGCCATTCTTTTAGATAAATACCCAGAAGTGGTTGCTGAATCATATGTGGTAGTTCTAATTTTAACTTTTTGTGAAATCTCCATACTTTTTTTCCAGAGCATCTGCACCACTTTACATTCCTTTGCTGTTGTGTGCATGGGTTCCAGTTTCTCCACATCTTTGCCAACCCTTGTCTTTTAAAAAAATTTTTTGTAATAGTCATCCTAATAGGTATGAGGTGATACCTCATTGTGGTTTTGATTTTTATTTCCTTGATGATAGTGACATTGAGGATGTTTTCATATACCTGTTTGACCATTTGTATGTCTTCTTTGGATAAATGTCTATTCAAGTTCTTAGCCCATTTTAAAATGAGGTTATTAGTTTCTTTTTGCTATTAAGTTGTATAGAGTTTAGAAATTAACCTCTTATATTTTAGAAATTAAAACCCTTATGTGGTTTGCAAGTATTTTCTCTTATCCCACAGGTTGCCTTTTCATTATGTTGATTATTATTATTATTATTATTTGCTAGGCAGAAGCTTTTTCATTTGATGTAGTTTCACTTGTCTGTTTTCATTTTTGTTTCTTGTGCTTTTAGTGTCATATCCATGAAATCATTGCAAAGACTAATGTCATGAAGTTTCTCCTCTATGTCTTGTTCTAGGAAATTTATAGTTGTAAGTCTTATGTTTAAGTCTTTAATCCATTTTAAATAGATTTTTTTTTAATGTGGTGTAAGTTAGGCTCCATTTTTTTTTTTTTAGACAAAGTTCTGCTCTGTCGCTAAGGCTGGAGTACAGTGGTGTGATCTCGGCTCACTGCAACCTCTGCCTCCTGGGTTCAAGTGATTCTCGTTCCTCAACCTCCTAAGTAGCTGGAACTACTGTAATACACCACCATGACTGGCTAATTTTTATATTTTTAATAGAGGTGGAGTTTCACCATGTTGGCCAGGCTGGTCTTGAACTCCTGTCCTCAAGTTATCCACCCACCTCGGCCTCACAAAGTGCTGGAATTACAGGCATGAGCCACCGTGCCTGGCCCAGTTTCATTCTTTAGCAAGTGATATCCAGTTTTCCCAACACTCTTTGTTGAAGGAAACTATCCTTTCCCCATTGTGTCTTCTTTGCACTCTTGTCAAGGATCAATTGACCATATATGTGTGGATTTATTTCTGGGCTTTCTGTTTTGTTCCATAGAACTCTATGTCTGTTTCTGTGCCAATACCATACTGTTTTAATTACTATAGTTTTGATATATATATGTATATATATGCATATGTGTGTATATATGTATATGTGTATATATATGTATATATGTATGCATATGTATATATATTTTTTGTTTTTATTTTTGAGAGGGAGTCTTACTCTTTTGCCCAGGCTGGAGTGCAGTGGCATGATCTTGGCTCACTGTAGCCTTCCCCTCCTGGGTTCAATCAATTCTCCCGCCTCAGCCTCCTGAGTAGCTGGGACTATAGGCACACACCACCATGGCTGGCTAATTTTTTTGTATTTTTAGTAGAGATAGGGTTTCACCATGTTGGCCAGGCTGGTCTCAAACTCCTGAGCACAGGTGATCCACGTCCTTGGCCTCCCAAAGTGCTGGGATTACAGGCGTGAGCCACTGCATCCAGCCATCTTTGTAATGTATTTTGAAATCAGAAAGTGTGAGGCCTCCAGCTTGGCCCTGATTTTTCAAGCTCTTTTTGGCTATTTGAGGCAGTTTCTGGTTGCATATGAAGTTTAGAATTGCTTTTTGTATTTCTGCAAAAATGCCACTGGGGATTCTGATAGGGATTACATTGAATCTGTAAATCACTTTGGGTAGTATGAACATTTTAACAATAATAAGTCTTCCAATTCATGAACACAGAATGTTTTTTCATTTGTTGTATTTTTAATTTCTTTTGCCAATGTTTTATACTTTTTAGTGTACAAGTCTTTCACCTCTGTAGTTAATTTGTAAGTATTTTATTCTTTTTGATGTGGTTATAAGTGTGATTTTTTTTAGTGTTTACCTTGGTGTTTACAATTAACATCTTAATTCATAACAATCTAATTTGAATTAATACTGAACTAGGATGTTCCATACGTAAGGAATACTCATATATTCTAAAGGGGTTTCTGTGTAGAAGATCACGTCATCTGTAATCAGGGACAGTTTTACTTCTTCCTTTTCTGTTTGGATGCCTATTACTTATTTTTCTTGCCAAATCACGCTTGCTAGGACATTCAATGATATGTTGAATACAAGTGGTAAAAGCAGACATCCTTACCTTGTTCATGATTTTAGAGGGAAAGCTTTAAGTTTTTCATCATTGAGTATGATATTAGCTGTGAACTCTACATATATGGCCTTTGGTGTGTTCAGGTAATTTTCTTCTATTCCTAGTTTGTTGAGAATTTTTATCATGGAAGGCTATTGAATTTTTATCAATTTTATCAAATGCTTTTTATGCATCTATTGATTGTGTGAATTTTGTCCTTCATTCTGTTAATGTTATGTATCATAATTGATTTTTGTATGTTGAACCATTCTTACATCCCAGGGATAAATCCCACTTTGTAATGGCGCCTAATCCTTTAATTGTGCTTTTGAATTCAGTTGCTAATATTTTGTTGAGGATTTTTAGATCTATATTCATCAGGGATATTGGCCTGTAGCTTTTTTTTCTTGTGATGTCTTTGTCTGGCTTTGGTATCGGGAAGATGCTGGTCTCATAAAATATATTTCGAAGTTTTCCCTCCTTTTCAAATTTTTTGGAGGAGTTTGAAAATCATTAACATTAATTATTTAATTGTTTTATAGAATTCATCAGTAAAGCCACCTGGTCCTGGGCTTTTCTTTGTCAGAAGATTTTTGATTACTGAGTCAATCTCCTTACTATTGTTCAAGATTTTCTCTCCCTCCCTTCCTCTCTTTCTTCCTTTCCCCCTCTGCCCCCACCCCCCCAAATCTTCCTTTTTTGTTTTGTTTTGTTTTGTTTTGTTTTTTTGAGACAGTGTCTTGCTCTGTTGCCTAGCCTAGAGTGGTGCAGTGGCATACTCATAGCTCACTGCAGCCTCAAACCCCTGGGCTCAAGAGATCCTCCTACCTCAGTCTCCTAAGTAGCTGTGACTACAGGCATATGCCACCAAATCCTGCTAATTTTTAAATTATTATTATTTTTTGAAGAGATAGCATCTCACTATGTTGCCTAGGCTGTCTTGAACTCCTGGCCTCAAGCACTCCTCCCACCTTGGCCATGGAAGTGCTGGGATTATAGGTATAAGCCACCACACCCAGCCTCTGTTCAAGACTTTCTATTTTTTTTTTTAAATCATTCTGTCTTGTTAGGTTGCATGTTTCTTAGAATTTATCCGTTTCTTCTAGATTATCTACTATATTGCATATAATTGTTCATAGTAGTCTCTCATGATTCTTTTTATTTCTGTGGTATCAGTTATAATTTCTCCTTTTTGTGTGTTTTTTTTTTTTAGTTTTATCTTTTTTGCTTAGTCTTACTAAAGGTTTGTAAATTTCGTCTTTTCAAAATATAAACTCTTAGTTTTACTGATTTTCTCTATTGTGTTTTTCTGTTCTTTATTCTTTTCCTGTTCTAATCTTTATTATTTCCTTCCTTCTGCTAATTTTGGGTTTAGTTTGTTCTTCTTCTCGTTCCTTGAGGTGCCAAATTAAATCGTTTATGTGACATCTTTCTTTTTTTTAATGTAGGTGTTTACTGCTGTATGTTTCCCCTTACTACTGCTTTCACTGAGTCTCTTAAGTTTTGATATGTTGTATTTCATTTTCATTTTAATTTGTCTCAAGATATTTTCTAACTTTCCTAATGATTTCTTTCTTATGCCGCTGGTTGTTCAAAAATTTATTTCTATATATTGTGAATTTTCCAGTTTTTCTTCTATACTTTGTTTCTGGTTTCATTTCATTATAGTCAGAAAAGAAACTTGGTACGATTTTAATATTCTTAAATCTATTAAGACTTGTTTTGACACCTAACATATGATATATCCTGGAAAATGATGTGTGTACACTTGAGAAGAATGCGTGTTCTGCTGCTGTATACTGGAACGGTCTACGTATGTTCATTAGGTTCATTTGGTCTGTAGTGTTGTTTGTGTTTGCTATTTCTTTTTCTGACTGGTTGTTCTCCCCGTTATTGGAAGTGGGGTAATGAAGTCTCCTACTATTATTGTGTTGCTGTCTATATTCCCTTCAGTTCTGCCAATGTTTGTTTTATATATTTAGGTGCTCTGTTGTTAGGGGTGTGTGTGTGTGTGTGTGTGTATGCGATAATTGTTAAAATTGTTATATGTTCCTGGAGACTGCACTCTTATATCTTTAGATAATGTTATTCTTTGTCTCTCCTGACAGTTTTTGGCTTCTAATCTATTTTGTATGATATAAATATATCCACTCCTACTCTTTTTTGGTTACCAAATGGTAACTAGTGGAATATCTATTTCCAACACTTTACTTTCAGTCTATGCACATCCTTAAATCTAAAATGAGTTTGTCATAGACAGTGTATAGTTGGATCTTTTTTTTTTAAATCCATTCAGCCACTCTGTGTCTCTTTATTGGAAGTTATATCTATTTATTTATCGGAAGTTAAACCTATTTACATTTGAAGTAATTACTGATAGGAAATTATTTATCATTGCCATTTTGTTCATCATTTTCTGTTTGTCTTATATAGTTCATTTGTTTTTGGAGTTCCAGAGCTTTTTGGAGTTCCTTAGTGCACAGTTCTTAGTTCATTTTTCTCCCTTGCTCTCATCCTTTGTGTTTCATTGATTTTTTTTGTATTGATAAGCTTTTATTAATTTCTTTTTTACTTTTGTGTAACTTATATGGGTATTTTGTTTCCAGTTACCCTGGGGCTTATATAAAATATGGTTATGACAGTTTAAGTTGATAACAACTTAACTTTAATCACATGCAAAAACTCTACAGTTTTACTCCTCCTCCCTTCACGTTTTGTTATTGATGTCACAATTTACTATATGGTGTATTCATTCACATATTTTTTACTTATAGTTGTTTTTAATACTTTTGTGTTTTAACTTTTACATTAGAAATAAAAGTAATTTACCCACCACCATTAGAGTAATAAAGCATTCTGTATATCTGTATATTTGCCTTTGTGTTCTATACTTTCTTATGGTATCATGTTGCTGTACAGCATTCTATTATTTCTACTTGAAGAACTGCCTTTAGCGCTCCTTGTAAGGCAAGTCTGTTAGTGATGAACTTCCTCAGCTTTTGTCAGGGAAGTTTTTATGTTTCCTTCATTTTTAAAGGGCAGTTTTGCCAGGTATAGTGTTCTTAGATAGCATTCTTTTTCCCTTTCATCTCTTTGAATACGTCATGTTACTCCCTTCTGGCTTGCAAAGTTTGAGCTGAAAAAGTCAATTGATAGTTTAATAGGGATTCCCTTGTTTGTAATGAGTCATTTTCTTCTTGCTTCTTTCAAAATTCTCTTTTTTTGAATTAAAAAAAAAATAAAAAAGACTTAAAAAGTCTCTTTTTTTGAATAAAGACTTAAACTGTCTTTATTCTTTATTACTATTATTATTTTCTTCCTCCGACTGGATGATTTCACATGGCCTATCTTCAAGTTCACCAGTTTTTTTTTTCTGCTGGTTTTAGTCTGCTGTTGAACCTCTCTTGAATTTTTAGTTGAGTTATTATATTCTTCTGCCCTAATATTTGTTCCTCTTAAGTTTTCTTATTACTGAAATTCTCACTTTGTTCATGTATTATTTTTCTGAGCTTATCGATCATTTTTATGACAGTATTTTGAATTCTCTTTCAGATAATTAATATATCTCCATTTCATTAGTATTGGTTTCCAGAGTTTTATCTTGTTCCTTTTTTGGATTATGTTTCTCTGTTTTTTCATTTTCCTTGACTCTTTGTGTTGGTATCTATGCATTAAGGAAAAAAAAAAAAAAAGAACCTACCATCTCTCTCACACTTCAAGGATTGGCTTTGTACCAGAGAAGACCTTCACCAATAAACTCGGCCAGAGCTTCTATGGGGCTCTCAAACTTCTGTGTTAGTCCAAACTGTCCTCTTCTTAAAGGCTCCAGGGTTCTAGAGTATGCTATGCCTCATCAGTACTTTGAGACAGGCAAGACAAAAGATAGAAATATTACTCTCTGGTAATACTTGGAAAAGTTGGAATGTTGTATGTATGGCCCAATTCTTTTCCTCCCAAGGTAGAGGCTGAGAGCTGGGGATTTTTTTTCACTGGTCCTTTCTGTGCCAAGCCAGGGGAGAGCTGTTATGAATATCTGTGCTCTAGTCCAAACCACCACCTTTTTTCTCTGTGGGTCTAGTGTATCTTGGGTCATGTCAGTACTCAAACACAGGTGAGACAAAAGCCAATCCTTTAGGTAGAACTCTGAAGAGTGGGACATTGTACGCACAGTCCAATTCCTTCCCTTCTCATAAAAAGTTGGGAGCTGAGAGTTCCCTCCTGGTAATAACGATGCTGTGCTTTGGAGTGGGGATTACGATTAGAGAGTGTCTTCAGTTTTCCCAGTGGTTTCAATGTGACTGATTTCTTGTTGCCCAGGTTGCAGGAGCCTCTCAGCTACTTTCTGGAATTTCCATAAAGGGAATTGATATGTGCCATTGAATCAGTGTGTCCATGGGGGAAGGAGAGTCCAGGGTTTCCTATTCCACCATCTGGCTGCTATCATTCTCCTTCGTTTTTAAGGACACTTTTGTCACAAATAGAATTCTTGGTTGACACGTTTTTTTTTTTCTAACTACCCCCACCCCACCACCAAATTTTGAATGTGTCAACTTCAAAATTTATATTTTGCTTCTTTTTCTTTTCATTTACATTTTCTATTTTGGAAGACATTGTTCTCATGGTTTCTTTTAGTTCCTTGTACATAGTTTTCTGTAACTTTATATGCACATTTAAAATAATTGATTTAAAGTACTTATGTGGTAAGGTCAATGTTTAGACTTCCTCAAGGACAGTTCCTGTTCATTTCTGTTTTTATTGGAAATGAGCTACACTTTCTTTTTTCCTGGCATACACAATTTTTTGTTGAAAAGTAGATATTTTGAAAATTATAATCTGACAACTCTGGAAATAAGATTCTCCCCATCTCCAGGGTTGTTGCTGCTTGCTCTAGTTGTTGTTTTGTATTTAGTCACTGATTGTGTAAAGTCTGAACTGATTTTGTAAAGGCTGTCTTTCTGAACTCATTTTGTAAAGTTGTATCCTTTGTCATGTATAGCCACTGAAGTCTCTGTTGGCTTAGTAGTCAACCACTGTTTTGACAGAGTTCCTTAAATACTGAGATTCAGATTTTTTTCTTGGTTAAGCTTTTACCTGGTTACTGTAAACTTTCAGTTAGCTTCTCGAGTTCTGAGAAGAGCTAATTCTGACCTTTTTTTGCCAGTTTATTTGCTACTTTTATGGAACGACTAGCTTTTGGAGTTCCTTAGTCTATCATTTTTGCCGACATCAATCTCTAAAAGCATATGCTTTTTTTTTTTAATAGCTCTACCAGTAGGCTTTCAATTTTACTGATAATACAGGAATTATTATTTCTTTTTTTATTATACTTTAAGTTCTAGGGTACATGTGCACAATGTGCAGGTTTGTTACATATGTATACATGTGCCATGTTGGTGTTTTGCACCCATTAACTTGTCATTTACATTAGGTGTATCTCCTAATGCTATCCCTCCCCGCTCCCCCCACCCTACTACAGGCCCCGGTGTGTGATGTTCCCCTTCTTGTGTCCAAGTGTTCTCATTGTTCAGTTCCCACCTATGAGTGAGAACATGCGGTGTTTGGTTTTTTGTCCTTGCGATAGTTTAATTAGAGCCTCTCCAAATGTGCCTAAGTATTTCTATTGTGTGGGGTAAAGGGAAAGTACAACAATTATATTAAAATAATTTCAGGATAGGATAATGCCTAGATGAGTAGGATAATGTCTGGATTGTTTAGGATTAGATATGATAAAAATAAGTATTTATTAGATACTAACCAAGTGCCTAATAGAGAGATATCTCAGTTTATTGCAGCTAAGAGTAAAAGTAGGAAAACTTAGGTAAAATTGAAATATGAAGAAGAAGCTAATAATTTTGTAGTCATGTTTGTTGTTGAATGAGTAGAATGGCTGCATTCTTGAGGCTTTTGAGATAGCATGAGTCCTACAAGTTTGGAAAGATTAACTGAAATGTTCCCTATGTACGGCCATAACATACAGGCTTTAAAAGTACCAAAGAATATTCACTGAGAAGTGTTAGATGCTTTTTTCGTAAATCATCTAAAAGATAAAACAGGAAATGACAATCCAGAAATTGTAAAAACTCCATAAGACCTTGCGTCTATAAATCCTTTAAATTTATCGGACTGAAATGACACTGGAACAATATTTAGGAAGTCACAGGAGTTTTTGCTGACATCTTTTTGGATTTGCTTCTTCAGAAAAGTTATTTAAAACCTAGAACCCATCATGAAACACAACATTTATAATAATTAAATTCTACGTATACATTTTTAGTACATATAATGTTCCAGAAACTGTAGTAGCCTCTGGGGAAACAAATATACATACATACATACATATATATATACACACACATATATATGTATGTATATTTGTCATATTTGTGTGTGTGTGTGTGTGTATGTATGTATATAAAGTTGACCCTTGAACACATGGGTTTGAATTGTGTGGGTCCACTTATACGTGGATCTTCTTCCAACTCTGCCATCCATGAGACAGCAAGACCAACCCCTCCTCTTCCTTCTCCTCCTCAGACTATTCAACATGAAGATTATGAGGATGAAGACTTTTATGATGATCCACTTCCACTTAATGAATAGTAAATATATTTTCTCTTCCTTACGATTTTCTTAATAACATTTTCTTTTTTCTAGCTTTATTATAAGAATATAGTATATAATACACATAACTCAAAATATGTGTTAATCAACTGTTTATGTTATCAGTAAGGCTTCCAATAGTAGACTGTAGTTAAGTTTTGGGGGAGTCAGAAGTTACACATGGGTTTTCAACTCTGTGGGGGTTGGCATCCCTAACCCACATGTTGTTCAAAGTTCAACTCTGCGTGCGTGTGTGTGTGTGTGTGTATCACAGTTCTATATAGATAGTTATTCTCATATGTGGCATACTTAGAAAACTCAGGGATTGCCTGGAGTTTCTTAGAAGAAAACTAATGCCTGGGTGGGGCCTCAAAATATGAGGAAGATGGGAAAAGTATGCTAGCAAAGAAAGTGGCATGAGCAACAAGTTCATGGAAGCATGAACGACTAAATATTCTAAGTTCAATATTAAATGCAAAAAGAGTAAAAGAGATAAAGCTCAATGAGGCAGGTAGTAGCTAGGTCATGGAAGGACTTTTTTGCCATGCTAAGAGCCTTGGATTATATAATGGAAGGAGTGGGGAGCAAACCAGGGTTTAAGCTAGGGGTTGATGTGGTTGGATTTTCTTATAAAATTTGAGCTCTAGAGAGCACATTTTGCAAACTGGATATAGTGAGTAATAAAAGTGGTTTTAAGAGCCACAAGTCTGAATAGACAGCTCTATTAGGAAGCTGTAGCATTAGGCTAGATGGGGGCTGAGAAGGGTTGAACCAGAAGAGTGATGGTAGGTGGTGTCAGAAGGAAGGATGTGAAACTTATTCAGCAAAGTGGCATATGATAATGAGAAAGAGGCAGGGGAGGATGATTCCCCTGATGGGGCAAAGGATGCTGGGAATACAGAAAGCAGCGTTTTTGCTTAAATTATTTTCATTAAGTAGGGAGAAGGGAGACAATGATGAGTTTTGTTTTGGAAATACTGAATGTAAGGTAATGTGGAATGATCAGCAGGATGTGTGAGTCTGAACCTCAAGGGAAAGTCAGGGCTAAAGATAAAGGTTTGAGATTGATTAACATAATACTCTGGCAAAGAAAGAAGGCAGTATAGCAATTGACAGGAGAAACAAGACATTATAGATAAATGGGAAGCTAGAAAATGCATTTCAAGAGATTAATTATGCTACTAGAGTTTGAAGTCCTTGAGGGATGGAATTCTGTCTCCTTAATTTTTATATTCTCGGCATCTATCACTGTGCCTGGTACCCAGTAGGCACTTAATGAATGTTTGTGGAATGAGTCAAATTTTACCAGCATATGGTCTCTAAATATAACATAAGCCATCTCTAGATTCTAATGGAAGTTTTGCTGATATGGTCACCTGCTTTGTTTATTTTATTACTAAAAATAAGATCTGTATTTCACTTTGCCTAATCAAGACCTAGAGGAGAAAGCCTAAATTCAATTGTCAGAATATCTCTTGGAAAGAGGTGTGCTAACAATGAATTTGCAGGTAATATAATGACTAGTTTGATTCCTATGAGATAGAAAGATGATTACTTCTATTCTTAGAGTGGATTGTGGAATGGAATAGTGTCAAACAGGATATGATAGATGAAGACACTGTATAACCAAATCTTTAAATATAGTTTTATAATTTTACATTAACAGTGATTAACCAGAGTAAATAATAATATATAGTTATTTTTGATTTTTAGTTTTCAGTGCATTTATAAGGAGTACAAAGAATAATTTTTAATTTATGAAACTGACAGTATTTTCAAAGTTGAAACATGATCCTCTGCCTCTAAAAAACCCAATTTTTAGTGGCTTGTCAATGACTCTCTAAATGTTACTTATGGTCTTTGAACTCTATTCTCAGTTTCTTGATCTTGGTTCCTGAAGATCAGCTGTGCAGGACACACAGGTGTTAACACAGCTGGCTTGCTGATGACAACTCTGTCCATATAGCTGTCTTGTGTGTCATTATTCATATTGTTCAGTGTCATTCTGACCTAGCCAAGCTAAAAATGATACTCCAGCTCAAGAGGGATTTTAAAACCTTGACAAACTAAAGATAAGACACTACAGAATATCATGTACATGTGCTTAGCAGTTTTTAGCTTAAACACATCTAAATAACTAATTTCAGCATGTATCTGTCTTTATCCTTTAAAATAATTTATCTTCAGAATGAAAATATATCTGTGTGGATGAGTGTTATCAATTCTATTCTCAAGTATGGTTTTTTTGTTTGTTTGTTTAAATAGCTCAAGGTCAAAGCACTCTGTGAGGTGCATTCTATAGTATATAGCCTATGCTACAGATTTATCATATTATCTAGTGACTTTATAAGATGTCCATGATTAAATCACCCTATTTTCCAGCTTGATAATTTGATTTGAATAGTCAGTTTTTTAGATCTTTAATTGGGATGTAGCCAGATTGATAATTTGATTCAAGAGATCAGTTTTTTTATTTCTGTAATTGGGATGTAACTATAATGTGTGGTGTGGTTGTGGTGGTGGATTTTGCCCTCTTTTCTGGTGACAGCAGCTGGCAGTCATGGGAGAGTTCTGGCTTTGCTCCAGAGTTGTAGATTAAGTTAAATAACCTGCCAGCAAAAGAGGGCTAGTTGCTTACCTTCCACTTTTCAAATTATGAGTTTCTATGCTTGCTGCAGTGCCAATGGAATGCCTGCTTCTGCTGAGAGAGTGTCAAGGTCTCTTTCCAGTAGGTGTGGAGCGCAGCTGGAACTGTTGCTTATATCCTGGGACATTGTGGTTTGGGGATCCTCCATTATGACATTGTGATCATTCTATAAGGATGATTGCTACACAGGTAACTTGTTTCTTAGTGTAATAATTGTGTTCATGTGTGTACACGTGTGTGTGTGTGTGTGTGTGTGAGAGAGAGAGAGAGAGAGAGAGAGAGAGGATATGAATGAATGAGAATGCCCACAGGTGCAAGGAAACTATTGAGGAAAATAAAGATGTTTAATATTCATTGATTATCACAAAACCACTTTTATGAAACAAACATTGTTGCTAAGATTGCCAGACAATAGATATAAAGAAAAAAAATAGGGAAATGGAAGTACCAAAATCTTAAGTAATTTCTTCAACTGTTAATTGTTCATATATAGATATTAAAATGCATTATTGTTTGGCGCTAAGAGCACTAGACTTAGTATCCTCATATTAGAGATGGCAATAACTATTTCACAAGGTGGGTAACAGAATCAAGTGATGTAGTATGTAGTATGGAGAGTACGGTTGTCCCTTGGTTTCCTTGGGGATTGGTTCCCAAACCTTCTGTGGATACCAAAATCCACGATATTGAAGTTCCTGATATAAAATGGTGTAGTATTTGCATATAATCTATGCACATCCTTCTGTACACTTTAAATCGCTTCTAGATTTATTTATAGTACCTAATACAATGTAAGTGCTATCTAAATTATACTGTATTGTTTGGGGAATAATGAAAAGGAGAAAAAGTTTGTACATGTTCAGGACAGATGCAGCTTAAAATATATACTTTCAGTTCATGGTTGAATCCATGGATATGGAACCCACAAATATGGAGGGCCAACTGAACTTTGAAAAGTATGAAGTACTTTTGGAGGTACTAATTGTATTATTACTAATAGAAGTAGTATTGTTATCTGTCTGTCCATTTGATTAATTAGATAGTTAAAGAAAAGGTTAAAGAAGGAGGAAAGTATCCATTTAGATATAACCATCCTATCCCTGAATATCATTTTCATTGCATTGACACACTTTGATGCTTCCTCCTATCACTGGGTACATATCAGAGTCTTGGAACTGTCTAATTATTTTTTTATTATTTTTTCTTTCTTCTACATTGTAGAATTCATGCGTTTATAACGGTGTTCTTATCTGATCATACTTACTAAGAGCCTCTGAAAGCGTAGTGTTTTTTTTTGTTTTTGTTTTTTTTGCTACTGTGTATTACAGAGTATATGGTTAACTCGGGCTAGTTCCCTTCTCTTTGTATTTACAAAAGACTCTCCAGTATGCCTTTTCTACTTGTTTAACCAGAATTTCTGTTAATTAGGTATTAGAATAAGTGGTCAGTAGTTGTGACCAGGAAAGTTAGCTGTGGTCAGGAAAGTTAGGACCAGTCAAGTTGTGTACTAGACTATATAAAACTTGAAAATGTATCAGGAGATGGTACACAGATTTCTGGAAAAATTGAAGAAAGGAAGCAAAGTGTCTTTGAGATGGCACCCTGTATTGGCGATATAAACTTGACTCACTAGAAATTGTTTGTAGATTCTCTGGTGAGAGATAGTCATTAAAAAAAAAACTTTATAGATGATAAAAGAATATTATCTTTCTTCTGTATCTCCAGAGCAGGGGATGACCAACTTTTTCTGTAAAGGCCAAATAGTAAATATCTTAGGCTTGGTGAACCATATGGTCTTTGTCTCAACTACTCAACTCTGTCATTGTAACAGGAAAGCAGCCATGGACAATAGGTAAATGAATGGGTATAACTCTAATAAAACTTTATTTATAATAACAGACAGTGGGCTGGATTTTGTTCTCAGGCTGTAGTGTGCTGACTGTACACTGCTCTTTGGTGCATAGGTTGAAAAATAGTATGTAGGCTGTTCTAGTGCATAGAATGAAAAATAAAAGGAAGAAAGGGAAGCAGTAAGGAATCAGTGGGAATGGAAGGAAGTACAAGGGAGGGAGTAGGACAAAGGAGGGCAAGAAAATGGAGGCAAAGTACAACATGAACACAGGATAATGAGAATGGAGATTATAAGAAATATTATAGAGGTCTGTTTTCATATGGAAATACATCTGGTAAAAAGGTTTATTTTGAAGCATTGGAGGCCATAATAGATTGGAGTAAATGAAATTGAAGCAGATTAAAAGTATGACATGAAGCCCTAATATCAGTTGCCTTTCCCAGGCATTCAGGATTCAGACACTGTATACATCTTCTTACATGTGTTTTTAAGTCAACCTCAGTTTTTATGTATACCTTGAGGTCTTCTGGCTTGGTATCCAATTGGTAAAAATACAGCTAGTAAATCATTTCATGAGTGTGTGTGTTTTTTTTTAAATTGGAACATAGAGTCCAGAGGGATTTATAGCTGTGCATGATAAAAGATGGAGGGAGTTGAGCAATTTTTCTAGAAATGACTAATTTAATTTCATAGTTGATATCTAGCAGAAGTAGCTTTTTTTTGTTTTGGTAGGAGCATAAAAATTAGAAAACATTTTTCACTTGTGAGTAAAGGCTAATCAGAGAAATAGGAATAGTACAGTATGGATCTTGTGGATCACTTAAAATCTAGAACTGGATTATTATAGTAAAATATATTTTAAAATGTGTTTATCTTGAAATAAATATATTTCATGGAACTGTTTTGACTTTTTAGAAAGTTTTATTTATTTTCTTCTCCTGTTTTTTATGATATGTCTATTAGAGATATCTACTTTCTGAAAGCATGTAATAAGAAAGGGAGAAAGTAAACTGTTCTTTCTAAAAAATCAAAATTTTAGAGTAGAAGTAATATAAGTTTTAAAAATTATTCTAAAATATGATATTACATGATTTTAAAGAACGTTATGGAATGTATAACATTTGATAACAGATTTATATTGGGAAATTCTATATGTTAAAAATGAGCTGTTAGGCATTTTGAAGAAGAAAAACATTGTATACATGTATTAGTCATATTGATAAATAAATGAGAATAAAAAGGCATAGAATCTTGATTATAGGATGAATAATAATGTATTATAAACATAATTAAAGATTGGCTTTTGAAATTATAATTTAATCTACAGACAGGTGACTGCTGGTGAATTTTATTCCTAATTCACACTAAACTCGGTACTTTAAAAGATAAACTTTTCCTTTTAGGAGAAAAATAATTTGACTATTCTAATATTACTTCAAAACTTTTTTGACAGTAACTAATTTGCTTTAGATCCTCATTCTTGAAAATAATTTTGTATCCAATAAGCTGTACTTCCCAAAGAAATTCCAAATTATCTCTCTTTTAATATGTTAGTTACTTTGTTTTCAGCCTGCCTGTTCTATTTCTTTTCATGAACGAACTTAATGCAACAAGGTAAGAGTCCTTTCTTACTGTTCTGTGTTGAATCTCCCTGTTCACACCTTGAAATTCAGACTTGCCTTCTGCATTCTTTCTGAAGTCTCTTCCTTCTACCCTTTATTTCTTCCGTTTCTTGTCATCTTTCTTTTCTTCTCATTTGTTGCATGATTGTATTTTTGCTTGTCTTAGTGTCACTGTTTTGGCTTCTTTCAACATGATGCTTTCACTCCCTTTACTCATTAAAATAAAATTATGGATAATTCTTTTACAAGACTTTTCTAAAAACTTTTCCTAGAAATATTTGAGAACATTTTAGATACTTACTCTCAAAGTTCCAGTTTAATTTAAAAGTGGAAAAAACTCTTAAAATTTTAGTAGAAGTATTTGTGATATTGCATCTATTATATATCATGGGTCTCTCACTCTTGATGGCACTTACAAGTTGATTCAACAGATAATTTGTAATTAAATGGAAGTATTAAAGCATGCATATTATTCAAATGATTATGATGTTCATCATTAGGTGTAGCAAAAATAGCTGCATTTTGCAAGTTTTTTTAATTCAATATAAAGAATTATTTAATTTGGCAAATTAAGTAATGTTATACCAAAAATATTGAAATGACAATAAATCAGTTTCAAAAGCAAGATGCCACAGCTTAACAATGCTCATAAAGTTTATTTAGAGAATATAAAATGTGGCTTACTGTTCACTGTATGTCAAGCTTCATGGATGAAGTATGGTGCCTGATGCTAATCAGGTTAAAGGACCTCCAGTGCTTGAACTGTGTTGTGGATTATACTTACATTGCTTATGGTTTTTTCCCCCTCTCTTTGCCCGTATTAGCAATCTGCTTTTGTACTTTGACATCCAGGATTTCCCCAGTGAATTTTGTCACAGAAAAAAGAGAATCATCAATATCGCAGTTAAACTTGACTTTCAAAGCTAATAGTATCTCATTTGGGGGCTCAAATTTAATAAATTTTCTTTGATTCTGGGTGAGTTTTTAAACATCAAACAATGAATTGGCCAGGGTGCAGTAAAATATTTAGATCTATTGACTGTGGTTCAGAAGGGTAGAAGGCAAAACACTAGTGGTTTGATGTTGATAAATTCTCAGAACCTTAATCCACATTAATGTTTTCTTTTATCTGAGTGCACATTGGTGACAAAAAAAGCAAGAGAAGGTATTCATACATGTAAAATATAAAACCTAAAACAAATGTATTTGTAAAATGCGATTTATTTTGTTATGCTGAGTAAGTTTAACAGCATTCTTATCCTGAGTGAAGACTCTGGAGAGTGTTTGTTGCAGATAAATATACATTGTGAATTGAGACTCCAGCATGCATGTGGTACTCACATCATTATAAAAATTACATCATAGTGTATGTTTTACAGCATACACTTTGACATTCTCTTATTGACAGGAAGTCTTCAGATCAGCTTGGGACGTATAAGGATTTTTATGCCCGTGGATTAGCGTGAACAGTTAAAGATGCCGTTATATGTTTGTGTGTGTTTGCTGGCTTAAAGAAACTCAATAGAGTTTGATAGTTTTGTGAAATGTATGTATATCCTAAGGAACTAATTAATATAATAAAAATAATTCAAACAGTTTTACAAGCTTCCCAAGTAGACTAGAAAAATGGAGGAGAAATTTTCTATCTTTTATTTTTGCCAAGTTATATTTGAAGTTGCTTGGATAAAACTAGAGATAGAAATATATTTATTTGAGCAATTAATGCAATTTTTATAGTTAACCTTGTTTTTGTCCTTTGCTACCTGATAAAAAACTTTTTGTTCTGTGGCATTGAGCTAATTGTATAATATTTATTAAGTGTATGGTAGCAAATAGATAAAATTTTAAAACCTATTCCAAGCATAAGGAAAGTTAGAAAATATGCCTATGTATTGAAAACTCCTATTATTAAACTATATGATTAAAATGAGAGCTTTTTGTTCTTAAATGCAAATGAAACTATGGAATTCTTAAGGCTTTTACTAAGTTTGGAAATTAAAAACCAAAATATCTGTTTTTGAATGTTTTCATTTGTATTATGTAAGGAATATTTTCTCATTTGTCCAGAAGGTGGCAGTGTGATATCAACTGCATATGATTCCATACTGACTAGAGAATTGGTGTTTTTCCCATATCGGTGATGTGTTTGTATTGTTGCTTTCCGAATACTTAAAATAGAGTACAAATACTACTGATTTTATCTGTTGTATTGTTTAGAAATTATGTGACTGTGTTGGTTTATATGTATTTAATCATTAAGACTCAAGTTTAATAAAATCCTGCAATTCTAGAAGAGTGAAAAGGGCAAACAAACCTCTTTCTTGTATATTTTTAAGTCTCCTTTTGTGTTGAGTATATTTGTTTTGATTCTAGAGTACATGTTATTGAAGTTTTCTTTTCAAAGACTGGTACCTAATAACTATCTTGTCCAATATGTATCAGTTCATATCAGTTAAACACCACATGTTACTAAGCAGGTGATAATGATTAGGAGATGGCTGTTGTTTTTGATTTTGTGAATGTTTTTTCTTTTCTTCCTTTTTAGGGTGGAACTGTGAAAAAATAATTCAAAACCTCTTGATCAGAAGAGCTCTAGTGACTCTTCTTTCCCTCCCTCATTTCAAGCAGGAGGATGCTTTTTCTTCTTAACATTCTCCCCCAGCACTCTGAATTAGAGATTTATTTGCAACGAAAAATCAATTAGTCCTAAATTTATTCATGGATTTCAGGTCCAGCGATCAATGCAAGTCCACTCAGTGGGCTCAAGGGGACCCAGTTCATCCCAGTTAATGTGTCTGAAGGGGAATTACCATTGATGCTGTTTTTTTCCCTTTAGGTCAGAGATCAGATCTCGCTGTCATGGTCTGCGGCAAGTAGGAATGACTTCACCCTGCAGCTACCCAAACTGCACCTGGAGACCTTTGCAATGGAGGGGCTCAAGGGCGGGCCAGAGGTGGTAGCATGCCAGGTTAGAGTCTAAATAACATTGTTTGCTACTGAGACATATAGAAAAATAAATTGCACTAACCGGAGAGAATGAAAGCGTCAAAGTATTGTGAATAATTTAAAGGAGATGCAAATAGATGTTTCTTCATTTTTCTTCTATCATGTAACAATATACTTTACAAAATATTGTTTTTTTCTTTAAAGCCTAGAACTAGCCTATTAAAATAATCCAGAAAAGTGTTTTTACCAAGGAAAAATGTGTTTTATGGCAAAGTACAGTATTAAAAGAAAATACTTTCCTATCAGCAGAGGACAATAAGACACTAGGCTGTTACCTCTTTAAGCAAGTCTCAATTTGTTGCTTTTATTGTTTGAAAATAAGTAATTTTAGAAAAAAATAAAAAATAAAATAATAAATCACTTTAGATGTAAACATCAAAAGAGATACTTGAAATATCTCAATATTAATTCCAAAATATATCCAACGTTTCTTATGAAGTAATTTAATTCCAGCAAAGCTTAAACTTATCTGTGTTTTCTATTGAAGAGTATTTTACCCTTTAATATTTAGTTTTAATGAACATTGTAAGATGTGCAAATTGGGTCATTTCATTTATAAAACTTAAAATATCAAATCATAAGACCTCAAATAACTTTAAAGTATACTAATAAACTTATTTTTAGAAACATTCATTTTCAGATGCTGTAGGTATCCTTCTATTTTATGTCACTATTGTATTAATATTATTGTGATCAATTTTTTCCTTAAGGTTATTTTTCTTAATCTGACAAAATGAAATTCAGTGTGTCCTTTTAATGCCCAAAACCTTCATTAAAAAAAGAAAACTATCAACATTATGTAAATTATAGGAAGCATGATATTTCAAAAGAGACTGTCCTTGTTCAATAGCACTCTATTTTTTAGTGTATTTAAAAGGAGAAATATCTCTTAAAACTTAGTGTGTCTTTCACATGTTGAGATTTAAAATAATCTTTTTCATTCTTTAGTTTATGACCCTGTGGAATTTTAATTTTATAGAAAATTAATGTCAGTGTGTGTGTGGAGCAATGTTAATTTTTTATATGCTCCATATCCTAATTTAATTTGTTATTAGTACCAAATTAATGCTCTACAAGGAAAAAAATACTCATTGCTTCTTTCATTAGATTGTCCAATATGTCTAAAATATATATAATTATAAAAGTAAGCATAAAATATTTTTCTTCTCTGTTATAGGATAGAATGCTGTACTGTTATTTAAGATGAGATTTAAAATGTGTATTTTAAATTTGATTGTCAGTATTTATGAATTCATCATAACTATGAATACAGTCTGATTTGAGATTTTTCTAGTGGTTGTAAAATAATCCTTTACTTGGCTATTTCAATTCAGAATCTCACAAGGCTTTATATTTGTTGTAATTTACAAGTAAAGACTTCCTCAAAACTAGATGTTGGTGATTTGGAAAGAGGTTGATTCCCCAAAATGCCCTTTTTGGGGGTTATGATATCTGGGAACAGCAAGAAGGAAATGTAGAGACCCACAGTTTAAACTACTGTCTTTTCCAGGTTCTAATAAAAATATTAGATTCCCACCTGGATAAGTTCCATTGACATGCTGTAATATATATTGTAGTTTAGTAGTATACATCATAGTTGGAAAATTAGGAGACATTAGTGATAATAATAGTACCTACAATTTCAGCGAACACTTAACTATGTACCAGGTACCATGCTTAGCTCTTTGAATATATCATCTTATTTAATTCTCACAATGAGCCTGTCAAATAAATGGCACTATCTCTATTTTACACTTCACCACCACTACCACAACAAACACAACGGGTAACTCCTCAGATCAACAGCAAGGAAAAGGCAGAGCCAAGAGCCTGGATTTAAGTCTAATAGTATTTGACTGCTAAGATGAATTAATAAATCTGATACTAAAAAATGTAGACACATATGTTACATGGTAAGAGTAAAACCTTAGATATCTATAATGGAATTTTTCTTCCATTTGTAAAAATTTATGCATCTATGTATGAAATAGATCATAGTTTATGCTGTATTGTAGACTAATTATGGGCTAATAGTATGAAACTCTAATTTCACCTTTTTTTGCAGTATAAAAATATGTGCATTTATGCTAAGTGTGGCTACTGACTTGGGAATTCAGTAGTTGTTTAACTTTGTACTCTGATTCTGTACTGATGAAGTGGACTATTCAGAGTTCTCAACCTTTGATTATGAAGAGAGGATCACTCAGCAGGGTGTGGTGGTATATGAACCATTTGCCCAACTTACTCAGCTGTCATTTATAGAAGTAGGAGCTGAAGTTTTCTGTCTTTTCAATGGGGGCAAACTTTATTATGGGTATAATCCTGAATGGAAAGAGACCAGTGAGCATTATTACTGAGTGAAGAGGATGAGTGGAGTACCTTTGTTCTCTGAACCTGGAAGAGCATGTGACTGATGCTTTTCTATGGAGAAAACCTCAGTTCAGCTTGTTTCTGAGATCTGCTAGCTTTCCCCTCCAATTTCCTTAGCTGAAACAAACAAACAAACAAACAAACAAAAAGTAATGCTACTGATCCCCGAGACTTGCAGTGGGATTGAATACAGCAATGGATGTAAAGTGTAGTACAGTGCCTAGCCTAGAGAAAGCAGACAATGCAGGGTGGCTGTTGTTATTGCAGCCATTATAAGGCCCTTGTAAAGATGAAGTAAGCAACAGTAGCTTGTTTTCATTACTTTTAAGGTGTGTGTATGTTTTATTTTGAGGAATCGTTATTTAAGATCTTTTTTTTCTGTATCTTTCCATTTAGTTTCTTCACCCTTCCCTGTTTCTTCAAAAACTTTAAATAATTTTGATCAAGCACAGCCTACCATAGCTTCGTATTTACTTTTCCATGGCATAGGATGTTCCAATGAGGCCGTGTCTCCAGTGAAACCTTTCGTTTAAGTTCCTGTAGCAAATTTAAACCTATACTAGTGTTTTATCTTCCAAATAACAGCAAATAGGCTTTCATTATAATAGTGAGAAGAATAAAAACACCCCTATTAGACCAATTAGCTTTAAATGAAAAGTCCAGTGTAGTGTGAATGCAGAGAACTTTGCAATAAAAAAGATTCTACTTATACTTTATAAAGATAATACCTATTATTCATTATCTTATACTCTGAATTACAATTTTTCAATAATTATGATATGTACTATTGGTAATAACTGGCAAATATTAGTAGGCATCCAGCAAATATTTGTGTTTTCATTTCGATTCAGTAGTAAACAATAAATAATAATTAAACAGTAACAATAGCTAATATTTGTTGAGTGCACAAAAATCAATCCAAGATGGATAAAAGACTTAAATGTAAAACCTAAAACTATAAAAACCCTGGAAGCCAACCTAGGCAATACCATTCTGGACATAGGAACCAGCAAAGATTTCATGATGAAGATGCCAAAAGCAATTGCAACAAAGACAAAAAATGACAAATGGGATTAAATTAAATTTAAGAGCTTCTGTACAGCAAAAGAAACTCTCAACAGAGTAAACAGACAACCTACAGAATGGGGAAAAATATTGCAAACTGTGCATCGGCTGAAGGTTTAATATCCAGCACCTATAAGGAACTTAAATTTACGAGAAAAAACCAACCCCATTAAAAAGTGGGCACAGGATATGAACACATACTTTTCAAAAGAAGACATGCACACAAGTTAACAGGCGTATGAAAAAAAACTCAACAACATTGCTGATCATTAGAGAAATGCAAATCAAAACCACAATGAGATACCATCTCACACCGGTCTAAATGGCTATTATTAAAAAGTCAAAAAATAACAGATGCTGGTGAGGTTGTGGAGAAAAGGGAATGCTTATACACTGTTGGTGGGAGTGTAAATTAGTTCAGCCCTAGTGGAAAGCAGTGTGGCAATTCCTCAAAAAGCTGAAAACAGAACTACCATTTGACCTAGCACTCCCATTACTGAGTATGTACCCAAAGGAAAACAAATTGTTCTACCATAAAGACACATGCAGGCATATGTTCACTGTAGCACTATTCACAATAGCAAAACGTGGAATCAACCTAAATGTCCATCCATGGTAGAATGGATAAAGAAAATGTGGTACATATACACCATGGAATACTATACAACCATAAAAAGAACGATATCATGTTTTTTGTGGGAACATGGATAAAGCTGGAGACGATCATCCTCAGCAATCTAACACAGGAACAGAAAACCAAACACCACATGTTCTTGTAAGTGGGAGCTAAATGATGAGAACACATGGACACAAAGAGGGGAACAACTGGGGCCTTGAGTCTGGAGGGTGTGGGAGAAGGGAGATGATCAGAAAAAATAACTATTGAGAACTAGGCTTAGTACCTGGGTGACAAAGTAATCTGTACAACAAACCATTGTGACATGAGTTTACCTATGTAACAAGCCTGCATATTTACCTCTAAACCTAAAATAAAAGTTAAAAAAAGTCATTTGAAATTCTGCCATTCAGACACAAAAAATGTTAACATTTTGGTATATATTCTTCTAGTTATTTTTTAGCCATAAATACAAACTCACATGCACATATTATTTATATTTAATACACCTATATATATTTAAACAACAATTGGGCCATACAGTTTTTTTCACTTTTTTTCCTTTTTATTGGTATGTAATAGTTGTACATGTTTTGGAGGCACATGTGATATTTTGATACCTATATACAATGTGCAATGATCAATCAGGGTAATTTGGTTATCTGTCCCCTTGAATGTTTTTCTTTATGTTGGGCATATTACTATTCTTCTCTTTTAGCTATTTTGAAATATACAATAAATTATTGTTAATTATAATTTTCCTATTATACTATTGAATATTAGAACTTATACCTTCTAGCTAACTATTTTTGTACTCTTTAACCAACTTCTCTTGAGCCATACTATTTGTATGCATTTTTTTTAAACCTAATAACATGATATCTTTCTTGTCAGTAATTACAGATTTATGTAATTATTTTTGATGGCTGAGTTGTGCTCTGCTACATGGCTCTACCACAGTATATTTTATCAGTTTTCTGTTGATGGATATTTGAAGTTATTTTGAGTTTTTGGTTATTATGAATAAGATGGTAATTAATATCCTCTTGCATACATCTTTTCATTATTCTCTTTTTTCCCATGGAATAAATTAGTAGAATGATTGCATCAAATATTATGTATACTCTTAAGGCTTTTAATACACGTTCTCCAATTGCCCCTGAAAAAGATAAGATGGTTCCACTTTACCCCCTGCAAGACTTCTATTAGCCCTTTAATTTTCTTTTTAAAGTGTGGTTCTTTAATTTCTGATAATAGAAGAAAGTTTTTTTCTCTTTTTATAATTTTGGTCTTCCCTGAATTTGCAGACATCCATTCTTACTAGGTCCTTATTTTACACAGAGTTGCTAGGTTTTAGTCTAAGAGATTCTCCTTGGTGAAGTAAAGAGGATACATTTTGTGGC
Source organism: Gorilla gorilla gorilla (assembly GCF_029281585.2). Taxonomy (NCBI): domain Eukaryota; kingdom Metazoa; phylum Chordata; class Mammalia; order Primates; family Hominidae; genus Gorilla; species Gorilla gorilla. Next base: position 48,566,297 of record NC_073237.2, on the reverse strand, counting down.
AGCTGCTTGTCTCACAGATTTTCTTTTTCATTGGTTTCTAAGTCCATGACTGTGCTTTGAATGTTTGAGATTATTGGAATTGTGAAGTAACATCATTTTAATAGTAAGTTATCAAAAAGATTTTGGATTATCCAAAGTTGTTTTCTATAGGAGTTTGTGCAATTCTCTTTATTCTTTTAAATTTTTTACTTGCCAATTGATAAATTGTAGTTGTGTATATTTACATGGTACAGAGTGATCTTATGGCTTATGAATACAATGTGCAATAATTAAATCATGCTAATGAACATATCTGTCACTTCCAATTCTCTCTCTCTCTCTCTCTTTTTTTTTTTTTTGAGAAGGAGTCTCTCTGTTGCCCAGGCTGGAGTGCAGTGGCGTGATCTCGGCTCACTCCAGCCTCCCGCTCCCGGGTTCAAGCGAATTTCCTGCCTCAGACTCCTGAGTAGCTGGGACTGCAAGCATGTGCCACCATGCCCGCCTAATTGTTTTTTTTTTTTTTTTTTTTTTTTGTAATTTTAGCAGAGACGAGGTTTCACCGTGTTGGCCAGGCTGGTCTTGAACTCCTGACCTCAAGTGATTCACCCGCCTCAGCCTCCCAAAGTGCTGGGATTACAGGTGTGAGCCACCACACCCAGCCCAAAATAAAAATATCTTTTACATTGAAAAATATTCAATAATTTTTTAATTGGGTTGTGGAATCGAAAATAATGTTGGAATGTCACCTTCTTCAAAGGTTTGTAAATACTACCCAGAGAAGAGCTATTTGTTAGGGAAATACAATTAGCTGGCAAAGTCATATAGTTCATCTGAGAATAAACGAATTTGATGGAAAAATACCATCCTTTGTCTCATCTAGCTACTTGACAGGTATAGACTTTAGTTCTTCAGAATGTAAATTGTGCCAATGAGCAATCTAAATGTCCTAGATATGGGGCCTAACTTGAATGTGAATATAAGAAGTAGTGAATTTGGTGCTTTTTTTGGTTGTTGTTGACAGTAGGAAGAGTTTGCTACTTGGTAGTTGAAATTTTAGAATTCTACTCTGAAGATTTCATATTGCACAAGTAGAACTAAAATTTCTTCAAAATTTCCTTAGTAGAGCTCTAAGCAATGCTAAACAAAACAAAGTATTACAAGAAATGAAATACTAAGGTGCGTAGAAGAACTTATTATTTTTCTCTTTTTGTTTCTTTTTCTCATTAAGAAATTTGATGCATAATAGATGTACATGGTTTTAGGGTACATGTGATAATTTAATACATTAGTATAATTTGTAAAGTTCAAATCAGTGTGCTTGGGATATAGATCCATCACCTTAAATATTTGTCTTTTCTTTGTGTTAGAACCATTCAAATTCTTCTAGCTATTTAAAAATACAAAATAGATTATTGTAAACTGTAGTTACCCTACTGATCTAACACTAGGTCTTATTATTTCTATCACACCATATATTTGTACCCATTAATCAACTTCTCTTCATCCCCTTCTCAACCACTACCCTTCCTGGCCTCTGGTAACCACCAATCTATATATCTTCATGAGAGTCACCTTTTTAGCTCCCACATATGAGTCAGAACATGCAATATTTGTCTTTCTGTGCTTGGCTTATTTCATTTAATGACCTGCAGTTCTATCTGTGTTGCTGCAAATGATAAGATTTCATTCCTAATTCATTGTGTATATCTATATCGCATTTTCTTTATTCATTTATTAATGGCCACTTAGGCTGGTTCCACATTTTGGCTGTTGTGAATAATGCTGCAGTAAAAATAGGAGTACAGATGCCTTGTGATGTATTTCTTTCTTTTGTACACATACCCAGTAGTGGAGTTACTGGATCGTATGGTAGTTCTATTTTTAGTTTTTTGAGGAAACTCCATACTGTTCTCCATAGTGCCTTACTAATATACATTCTCCCTAATAGTGTGCGAGGATTCTCCTTTCTCCATATTTTTACTGGCATCCATTATTGCCTGTCTTTTTAATATAAATTTTAACCGGGGTGAGATGATAGCTCATTGTGGTTTTGATTTGCATTTCTGTGATGGTTAATGATGTTGAGTATTCTTTTCATATACTGTTGACCATTTGTATGTTTTCTTTTGAGAAATATCTATTCAGATCTTTTTGCCACTTTTAAATTAAATTATTTGTTATTTTGCTATTGAGTTGTTTGAGCTCCTTGCATATTCTGGTTGTTAATCCCTTGTCAGATGGACAATTTGCGAGTGTATTCTCCCATGCTATGGGTTGTCTCTTCACTTTGTTGATTGCTTCCTTTGCTGTGCAGAAGCTTTTTAACTTGATGTAATCCCATTTTTCTATTTTTGGCTTGGTTGTCTGTGTTTTTAAAGTCTTAAAAAAAAAATCTTTGCCCAGATCAGTGTCCTGGAGTGTTTCCCCAATGTTTAGAAAAACTTATTTTAAGGGCTTGTTGCAAAGTGAGATAACAATAATGATCTTAGTTTTAATTCAATATCAATATAAATAGCATTTAAACGTTGGTTATAGTCATTGTGAGTTATGCCTTGTCATCCTCAATCTATATCTTCTCCTAAGATTTTAGTGTTTCATGACTGGGAAAACTGCTTGATAATTAGCTTTGCATATCAGCTATTACTAGAGCAGTTTTGGTATTATCCCGTAAGTCTTTTCACCATCCTTTTCTCCCATTATTCCTCCTTCTCTTTCTGTGCCTGTTGTCTGATTTCTAGGTTTTTTATTTGTTTGTTTGATGGTGGTGGAGGGGGGATGCATCAGATTTTTAGGACAGAATCTTGAGGGTAAAAATATAAAATTATAATCTTTTTGTTCAGATATTTTACCAGCCGATAAAAGCCAGCCTGCCTGCCTGCCTTCCTTCCTTCCTTCCTTCCTTCCTTCCTTCCTTCCTTCCTTCCTTCCTGGCTGCCTTCCTCCCCTCCTGTCCCCTCCTCTCCTCTCCCCTCCCCTCCCCTTCCTTTTTTTTTGAGACAGGATCTTGCTCTGTTGCTCAGGTTAGAGTGCAGTGGTGTGATCATAGCTCACTGCAGTCTCAAATGCCAGGGCTCAAGCAATCTTCCTGCCTCAGCCTAATGAGTACCTAGGACCACAGGTGCGCACCACCATGCCCAGGTAATATTTTTAATTTTTTGTAGATAGTATTTTATTTTTAAATTTTTTTGTAGAAACACAGTCTCGCTATGCTGCCCAGACTGGTCTGAAACTCCTGGCCTCAAGCTATCCTCCCATCTCAGCCTCCCAAAGTATTGGGATTACCAGCATTAGCCACCATGGCTGGCTCTTTTATTTTAAAAGACTTATTGTAATAAGGTATTTTCTGTATATCCATTATTAAAACATAGTCTTGCACACTAAGGTAGTGCCTTCTGTCTCTCAACTCCTTCTGTTAGGTAGAAGGAGTTCTATAAAGTTTTCTTTTTAATACTAGCAGATGAGATATCTTACATCTTGCATCCTGGGTTGTATTTCAGACCAGTGTGTTTGTTTCTTGTTTTTTCTTGTTGAGATTTTTATCTCTCTTTGCCTTTTAAAAAGGACAAGATGACATTTAAGGGCAAGTAATTGCATCCGTGTAAAGCTTCTGCTACAGTTTTAAAGAATCTTATAACTTTGTACTCCTTAATTCAGCTTAATGTATGTATGAATTATATACCTTGCGGGAATGATCTGGTATAACTGATCTGAACTGAGATTAAGGAAAATCTGGTAGGACTTCTTTAAAAACAAGGTAGATTTATAAATTCATTTTTCTAGTTTTGTTGTTTATTCCTTTTCTTAATAGGAAAGAATAATTAGGAAGGAAATAAAATCATAGCAGAATCAGTATTACAGAAGGTTGAAGCAGTTATGCAACTTTGCTAGAAAGTAGTAGGACTGGCAATAAAGCAGTTGAAATCCTTCCCCCTGTAGACACAAATTACACCAGTAGCAGGGATTCTCATTATTTTATACAATTGTTTTCTTTTTGTATGTATGTGGAATACAACATTGTCTTTTCTTGTGAAGGATGAGTATGTATTACAATTCTTGTGGTAGCACTGGATAGAATTCCAGTGCTACTGGAGTTCTATCCTAGAATCACTATTTTCTGTGACCCCTTGACCCTGAATTCTTCCAGCATGTCAGTTTCCTCATCAGTAAAATGGAGGTGATATTACCTGGTCTGGTGCATCTTTGGGTGATTATGAGGATCCTATAACATGTATGAAAGAACTTAGAAAATTAAATAGCACTAATAAATGTTTTTGAAATAATTTTTCTTTAAATATTTGGCATATAAACATCCCTTGGTCAGGTATATATAGATTGCTTAGTTTTCAATTTCAGGTTAATATTTTTACCCGTTTAAAAGACAAGAAAGTAAATCAGATTATATGGAAATTGGCAACCATAAGTCTGTGCAATTTACTGTATGTCATTGAGTTATGTTGATTAGAATGGGAATTACTTTCTTAACAGCATAGTATTTGGAAAAGTTGAAATAATTTCATTTTCTGGGGAAGGAGTCAGCAGGGTAGTATTAGAAAAAGCCTGTGTGGAGAGTCAGAATGCCTGGATTGAAGTTCTGGCCCTGTAATTTAACCACCTCAGTAAGTCACTCAACAGCACAGAGCCACTGTTCCCTCATCTGTAAAAGGTGACAGTGACGCCAGTCTTGCTTTTGCTCACAGGACTGTAGGGAGATCAGATGAGATAATGTGCATGTGAAGGTGATTTTCACATTAAAAAATGCTATATTAATAAAAGCTAAGTTGGACTGAACTATAAAAGGCCTAAGGTCAGGAACGGTGACCCAACTATATTGAGAAATGTTTTAGTGTTTTGACTTTTGGAGGTTTTTGACTGATGACCTGTTCAACATGTGCCTTCAAAAAAATAATATGTTCAACAACTTTAGTGTTTCCTTCCAGTTAAGTATACAGCCATTGCCAAGACCCAGGTAGTAAATTCATGCCATATACTACTATTTAAATAATCATATAAAGTAATGCAAACATTACTACTGTTTCCATATTTTGAAACATTTTGTCACCTTTATTTACATCATTTAATTTTGGGATGATTTCAAATTCCAACTCAAGTGGTGACAGTATTTGCTTTTATGTGAAATGTTTGAGATGCAATTAGTAAAAAACAAAAATGACAAAACATATCAAAGTACAGTACAGAATTTTTTTTTTGTTACAACTCTCAGTTCTAGGTGGCCCTAAGTAGAAAAGCTGCTGAAATGATGTGAACATAATTTCTTTGTCATTAATGTTAAGAGGCAAAAACTAAATTCTAAACTTGATGCTTTATCTTTTTGTTCATTTTAAGGCCACTTTTTAAATATAACTAGAACTATTATATCTTTTAATACTTATTATTGAGAGACCGAAGCCTGTGAGCAGTTGAGCTTTCAAGTGCTATAACCAGAATTGCTATTCATTTTAGCTACTTGGACAAAAAACAGTGTTTGATGGACTGCCTAGGTGAAGACCTGGAAAAGGAAGGGTTATCTACAAATTGAGTGAGTTTATTATGGCTTAGTGATTTGCTGATTGATTTCATTTGCTGTCAGTTAAGGCTCTCTTAATGTCAGTTTTCTTTGCATAATGCCTTGAAATGAAGACTGATGAAGTTCTTCAAATTGATGCCGCTTATATAAACTGACCCCGATTTGCCCTATTCTGCATGACAACTTAAGTGACAGCAGTTAGAAGAAAATACAGCAATGAATATGCAACTTAAGGATTAAGGAAGATGCAGTAAATCATTCAGTCTAAAACTAAGTACAATGATAATTTCTTGTAACAATTCCACAGATACCTTACATTTGTTAAACAGACTGTTATTACTCTCAAATATATGTTTTCATTATATACATGTATTTGAATTGAAGAAGAGAACTAAAAGTTATTCCAACAGAGATCCTAATTCTTTTCCCTCTTATTTAAACTTGGAATTATCAAAATCACAGTTTTAAAAATATTTTATTTAGGATATCCACATGCAAAAGAATGAAATTGGACCTTGGTCTTACAACATGCACAATAATCAACTCAAAATGGAGTACACAATGTTAGAAAGACCTAATGCCATAAAACAAAGGAAACAACAAAATGGAAAGGCAACTTGTGGAATAGGAGAAACTATTTATAAACTGTATATCCAGTAAGGAGTTTAATATCCAAAATATACAAGGAACTCATACAACGCAATAACTTTTTTTAAAAATGGGCAAAGGACCTAAAAAGACATTTTTCCAAAGAACACATACAAGTGGCCAATAAGTAAAAAGGTGTTCAACACCGCTAACCATTAGGGAAATGAAAATCAAAACCACAATGAGATATCACATCACAACTGTTAGGATGGCTATTACCAGAAAGTCAAAAGACAACAAGTGTTGGCAAGGATGTAGAGAAAAGGGAACCTTTGTGCACTATTGGTGGAAATGTAAATTGGTATAGCTATTATGGAAAACAGTATGGAATTTCTTCAAAAAATAAAAATAGAACTACCATATGATCGAGCAATCCTACTTCTGGGTATACATCGAAAGGAAATGAAACCATTGTCTTGAAGACATGTCTACACTTCCATGTTCATTGTAGCATTATTCACAATAGCCAAGATATAGAAACAACCTAAGTGTCCTCTGATGGATGAATGGACAGAGGAAATGTTTATACACACACACACACACACACACACACCCAGAGGAAAATTCAGCTTTAAAAAATAAAGGAAATCCTGCAATGTGCAACAACATATATGAACATGGAGGACATTATGCTAAGCGAAATAAGCCAGACGCAGAAAGAAAAATACTGCATGATTCCACTTATACGTAGAATTTTTAAAAATCTTACTCACAGAAACAGAGTAGAAGGTGGTTACCTGAGGTTGGGGGTGGTTGGGGGAATGAGGAGATAATTGGTCAAAGGGTAAAAACTTTCGGTCATAAGATGAATAATCTCTGGAGATCATGGTACAGTGTTATATAATGCATTGTGTACTTGAAATTTGCTAAGAGAGTAGATCTTCAGTATTCTCACCACGTACACAAAAGAGGGTAACTCTGTGAGGTGATAGATATGTTAATTAGCTTGATTGTGGTAATAATTTCACAAAGTATATATGTATTAAATAATCACATTATATCCCTTAAATATATACAAACTTTATTTGTCAAAAAAATATTTCATATGAGTTTGCATAGTACTGTATATTAAGTAACCAGTGAAATGTAGAGTAATTTTAGAAATGGTTTAGAAAGTACTTCTCAGTTTTGGGGCCTTCTAGTAACAGTAGTAGGTTTTTTTCCCCCTTTTCCCACCGAAAGTCTCATAGTGCTGACTAAAAGGAGGCATAAGTTTTTGAGGGAAGACTAACTTAAGAAGTAACTCACTGAAGAAAACATTAAAAGGTAAACTGTGGCATATAAAGTTTTAAGGTATTTGTTTGAGTGAACAGCAATTCATGAGTTTGTGCAGCTCCAGGCCAGAAGTAGTTTGGAGGTCCTGTTGAGAGAACGCACTCAAATTTCTACACTTTTGTAGACACTAAGCCAAAACCCAAATCAACTCTTTATCTGAAATAAAAGATTGTTGCTTAATTCATTTATTTTCAAGGGAAAAATAAAAATGAAAAATTAAATAAATTCTCATAATAATTTCATTTAGAAATAGTATTATTATTTTTCTTAACAAAGTACCCTTAAAAAAAAAACTCAAAAGACTTGCCAATACTAGCCAATCAAATCCTTCCTTCAATTTTAGAAAACAGGAATTGCATGTAAACAAGTCTGGGCCAACTCTTACAACCTGCTTTCTATATCCTCCTCCTCTGTTCTCCATCTTTCCTAGTTCTTTCAGCCCCGGTGGTCAGACTGAGCTGAGTATGAGAGAGGGCCCTCGAGAGGCCCTGGAAGCATATTCCCTCACCTCCTAAATGAAGTCTCCATAAGGTGACCCTAGGAGACTGTGCAGCATGACTGGCCGCTTGTTTTATCCCAGACTCTTTTCCAGGTAGAAACACTTATCTCTATGGAGATATTTGCTCTGAACAACATGTTTCCTTTCTTGCTGATTATTAGTATGGACTTAAAAAAAAATAAGAGAAGGTAACACATTTTTAAAGGAGTACTACTTAACTTTCAAAACTTGATGTGATTTTCACATCCTGACTTAATTTTTTTTGGTTGCAATAATTAGAAGAGTAATTGGAAGCCATACATATATCTTTTGATTGATGACCTGTTAAACATGTGCCTTCAAAAAAATAAAATGTTCAACAACTTTAGTGTTTCATTCCAGTTAAGTATATAGCCATTCCAAGACCCAGGTGGTAAATTCATGCCATATACTACTATTTAAATAATTATATAAAGTAATGCAAACATTTCTACTGTTTCCATATTTTGAAACATTTCGTCACCTTTATCTACACCATTTAATTTTGGAATGATTTCAAATTCCAACTGTATATGTTGACTTGTAGCTCCTCTGAAACTAGCAGAATATCATACCAGAAATTTACACAATGAATTGTTAAACAATTTAGTAGAATCGTTTCGCTTATTATATGGATTTGTGTATGCTCTAGTAAAATATGACCCTATAGACTTAAGTATATATTGCAACAACTCCAAATGATATAATTTTGTTATAACACAGGAGTTATTTTTCATCATTCAGACCCAAATCCCACATCTGAAATTCCACACTCCAGAATGCTCTGAAACTGGTAACTTGAAGGCAAAACCTGACCTGCCCTAATTTTGTGGCAAAACCTGAGAAATATGTTTTTGATTAAAGGGTGCTATTCCAGATCTTGATGAGCTTGATGAGAGTGTTATTTAATATATGGTATGTGCCTCATTTTTCTTTTCTTTTTTTTTTTTGAGACAGGGTCTTACTTCTGTCATCCAGACTGGAGTGCAGTAGTGCGATCTCAGCTCACTGCAACCTCCGCCTCCCAGGTTTAAGCAACTCTCCTGCCTCAGCCTCCACAATAACTGGGACCACAGGTGTGTGCCACCACACCTGGCTAATTTTTGTATTTTTTTTATGGAGACAGAGTTTTACTGTGTTGGCCAGGGTGGTCTCAAACTTCTAACGTCAAATGATCCACCTGCCTCGGCCTCCCAAAGTACTGGGATTACAGCCCACATTTCTAAAATAGGAAAAATCCTGAACTGAGAAACGCATTGGTTCCAAGGGTTTCAGATAAAGGAATGTGAGAATTGTACTAGCATTATAAAACAGGTTCTATGCAAAGGACATATACTGTTGTTTCCATGCATTGTGTCAATGCAATCAAACAAAGGTTTTTTTCTTATAGAGAAGCACATTCAGTCTGTGGGATGGTATACTTGAGTGAATTTTTGCTATCTACTCTCTCTTGCATCTTGTTTTGAGTCATAAAGGAATTGTGTAGTATTTTGTGCCACTTGAAAACTCGAAAGACTTCAACAGTTGTGTTATATGCAAATCAGATAAGGCTCTAATAGGCTTTATCTTGCTTGTGTATAGTACCTGTTTGCAAACTAAAGGCACATTTTCACTCCATGCCAGTAGGACTCTTCTGAGGCATTATTTTTTTGGCCCCTCCCACTTTATGTACTGAAAGCAGAATGGATGAAATGCCTTGACACATAACTTACTTATCTTTTCTTACTCAACATTCTAATGTGTTCTCACTGGTAAAGGAATGCAGATTTTTTGAAGGATCTGGAGAAGCCAGACTCTGCTGGTATTCAGACAATTACTCTAGATAGAGAGAGGAAGTCCTCTTGTTGTGAGTCCAGTGGCTTGGTGGTTCGTATCCTGGATTCCTGATAGACCGTAGGAGCAACAGGGACTAGAAATGGCTTTGTTTCAAAGTTCTCTACTTATTCTAGAGAGGAAATAAAAATATCACTTAATAGTATTTAGAGACCAGTGTGAACTAAGATACTGGCTTTAAACCAAAATGGCCAGCTCTGTTGATCATACAGATTTGGATGTGGCTAACATCATTCAGTGATGTACTGAGCACCTACCAAATGTAAGGCATTGCGCTGTACTCTGGGACACAAAGGTAACTCAAACTTTTTTTTTTTTTTTGAGGGGAAAGAGAGAATGTGAAATTTAATATGAAAGTTGAGACTGATATGAAATGAAAGACATGGTTGCCATAGGAGAGGCATAGATAAAAGTACCATTGCTTGCCCTTTAGAGATGAATGAAATTTGTTCTTGCTGGGTGATTAGGAGAGGCTTCATAGAGGAGGTAACATTTGAGTGGACCTTGAAGTTTATGTGGCTACAAATTCCTTTTCCTATAAAATGTTATTGTCAGGAAATACAAATAGGAAATATCTGGAGTTTGAGTCTCATCCACTAGGTAGCTCTGCAGCAATGAAGTCTATAGGATGACTTTTAATCTGCAAAATGGGGATTGAACTGGAGGATTGGTAAGGTTTTTTTTTTTGCAGCTACTGAAACTGTGATACTGCAAATAAACTATGGTCTTAGGAGAATTTCATGGCACTCTTATTATTTATTCCTTCACAATGTACAAAAAGTAAATTCATTGCTTTAGTTGAAAATCAGAAGGCACCTGGGAATCAATTTGTCCTTAAAACAAAATGGCTATTTATTAAATATGTGCAATTCTTTGTTTATTAATTATACCTCAATAAACCTGTTTTAAAAACTAAAAAGGTAACAATATTTTTTTCAGAGTGATACAGTTTAACATACTTCAATGAATTTTGTTATAGAATAGAGATTATAGGGATTATTGAAGTAGATGATAACCCTGGCTGAAGCATGCAAATTCCCAAACCAATTTGCTGTATTATATCAGAATCAGAGTGGAATCATGGTGATAAAAGGACTGGCTCTTAATAAAGGCATAAAATATTTTCTCTCTTTCTCTCTTTGCCAGTTTGCTTTTCTTCAGGTGTATTGAAAATTGTTCATATTATATTTAAGTAAACCACAAACAAGTACATCAAATTCTTATAATTCTAGCTAAATGTGTTTTTTAGCACCTCAGTCCAAATTAATATAAAGAAACCAATTATGGATGTACTTTGCTGAAATTCATAAATAAAACTAACAGTTTGATGTGAAAAGAGGAAAGATAAGGCAGTCAAAAATGTGTGGATGTGTGGATGTATTTACTCTGAGTCAGTAGTTTAAATGCACTTTCTGAGGAGCTGTTTGTTTCAAGATAATGGACTGAGCAGTTTTTCTTTGGTAGTGAACAACTAGCTCTCAACCCTGCAAGCTATTTATTTCTGTAGCTTTTCTTTTTGCACTAACACTACTCTTTAAGACAATTTATATATTGAACCCCAAAAGGTCAGAATTAGGATGTGTCTTTGGTCCATTGTCAGATCTGATCAAAGCAGTTGGATCTTTGTAGGTCGATTATGGAACAGACACACGGGAGGTGCTGGTTATCACTTTGTTTAGTCTGCAAAAAGTGTAAATCAGAAAGAGATAATTGAGATAGAAAATGCCTTTATTAAGCCCCAAATATCTTTTGAAGGGGTTAAATAGGCACTTCAAATATAATCCACATTATTAATGAAATTGAAAAGCTCACTAACTAAAATGAAGAACCATACCAATGTTTTATAATCTTAATGTAATCAAGTGGAATAAGTATGTATGGAACTCCTGTTCTTTATTTAACCCTGTGCTTAATAGGTGACTGGGTGAGATGACAGAGAATGAATGAGCATGCAGGGAGGATGAATTAGAAAGAAAGAACCTCAGTGTTACCATTCCTAATTACAAGGAGAACAAAACAAGCACTAACACGGGAATCACTGAGTACCAGCATGTATGCTGTGAGCCTTTGGGACGCATGAAGACGGGAAAGGGCCTGAATAGATCACTAACCTTGTTTTGGACCTTTCCCCCATCCCCCATCTTTTTCTTACTAACAAGAGGCATTTGGCTTTTAAAAGGAAATAATCTTTATTAGTGTTTTATCCACTGCGTTTCAATATGAAATTTTAAAATGTTTTATTTCCCCAACTTGAAAAATGTGAATCAGATATAGGATCATGTCTTCTGCAAACAAAGATAATTTGACTTTCTCTCTTTCTATTTGAATAGCCTTTATTTCTTTCTCTTGCCTGATTGCCTTAGCCAGAACTTCCAATACTATGTTAAATAGGCATGGTGAGAGAGGGCAGCCTTGACTTGTGCCAGTTGTCAAGGGGAATGCTTCCAGCTTTTGACAATTCGGTATGATATTGGCTGTGGGTTTGTTACATATGGCTCTTATTATTTTGAGGTGTGTTCCTTCAATACCTAGTTTATTGTGAGTTTTTAACACGCAGGGATGTTGAATTTTATCGAAGGCCTTTTCTGCATCTATTGAGATAATCATGTGTTTTTTTTCTTTAGTTGTTTAGTTTATGTGATGAATCACATTTATTGATTTGGTTATGTTGAAGCAACCTGGCATCCTGGGGATGAAGCCAACTTAATCTCAGACCAAACCTTCTTAAGCAACTTCTGCAAAGTCTCAGAATACAAAATCGGTGTGCAAAAATCACTATTTCTATACACCAACAACAGGCAAGCCGAAAGTCAAATCATGAATGAATTTCCATTCACAGTTGCTGCAAAAAACAAACAAACAAACAAACAAAACCTAGAATACAGCTAACAAGGGAAGTGAAGGACCTCTTCAAGGAAAACTACAAACCACTGCCCAAAGAAATCAGAAAGGACACAAACAAATGGAAAAATATTCCATGCACAAAGATAAGAAGAATCAATATTGTGAAAATGGCCTTACTGCCCCAAATAATTATAGATTCAATGCTATTACCATTAAACTACCATTGACATTCTTCACAGAATTAGAAAAAACTATTTTAAAATTAATATGGAACCAAGAAAGAACCTGAATAGCCAAGACAATCCTAAGCAAAAAGAACAAAGCTTGAGGCATCATGCTATCTGACTTCAAACTATATTACAAGGCTACAGTAATCAAAACAGCATGGTACTTGTATAAGCACAGATACATAGACTAATGGAACAGAATAGATAATCCAGAAATAAGACCACACACCTGCAACATTTGACCTTTGACAAACCTGACAAAAACAAGCAATGGGGAAAAATTCCCTATTTAGTAAATGGTGCTGGAAGAACTGGCTAGCCATATGCAAAATATTGAAACTGGACCCCTTCTTTACACCTTATACAAAAATTAACCCAAGATGGATTAAAGACTTAAATGTAAAACCCAAAACTATAAAAACCTTAGAAGAAAATCTAGGTAGTACCACTCAGGATGTAGGCATGGGTACAGATTTCATGATGAAAATGCCAAAAGCAATTGGAACTGAAGCAAAAATTGACAAATGGTATCTAATTAAACTAAAGAGCTTCTGCACACCAAAAGAAGCTATCATCAGATTGAGCAGACAACCTACAGAACGAGAGAAAATTTTTGCAATTCATCTGAATATTTGTCTAATATCCAGAGTCTACAAGCAACTTAAACCAATTTACAAGAAAAAACAAACAGCCCCATCAAAAAGTGGGCAAAGAACATGAACAAACACTTCGCAAAAGGAGACATACATGTGGCCAACAAACATATGAAAAAAATCTCAACATCACTGATGATTAGAGAAATGCAAACTAAAACCACAATGAGATGCCATCTCGTGCCAGTTAGAAAGGCTATTATTAAAAAGTCAAAAAACACAGATGCTGGTGAGGTCGTGGAGAAAAAGGAACACTTTTACACTGGTGGTAGGAGTGTAAGTTCAACCACTGTGGAA